>NW_025062284.1:787500-880453 GCF_000002995.4 Brugia malayi
AATAATAATTCTTGAAAACATACACAATGAGATAAATATGCTTAATTTGCATACAGTATCAAAGTGATTAATAATTAAATGGAATAAATTTATAAAAAACAAAATAAATCAGAAATATATTAAAATTATAATTTACTAAAAAAAAAAAAAAAAAAAAAAAAAAAAAAAAAAAAAAAAAAAGAAAATTAGATTATCTATGCGAAATTAAAAATTTTAACAATAATTTTAAATATAATAAAATAACTTGCATTTTATTTTTTTATAATTTGGAAGTTAAAATAAATTAACATTTATTAAAAGCTATTTTCTTCATTCTATTTTATCCTATTTCAATTTATTTAACAAATTTTTTTAAATTCAATAATGCCAACTAAAAATTCATTCTCCAATTAAATTTAAAATATAATTTAATTTTAGTGATACAAATATTGGCTCACCAGGTTCAAAAGCATTAGAACAAAAATCATGTGAACATATCGAGTACGTACGTTTATTTATTATCATATTTATATTTAAAATAAAATTAAAAAAAAAAAATTTTACAAAATGTTGAAAAAATTTGAAGATTTATTGAAATCATTCACTGATAGGAAAAAAAAAAAAAACTTCCAATAAAATGATTGGAAAATAATTTTCAACTATTAAAGGTATGAAAATGCATTTTAGTCTTTATGATTTAATTTGATAATTACAAATGAAATAACATTTGATTTGGTAATTATAAGTGAAATAACATTTAATTTGCTAATTATAAATGAATTAATTTGATAATTATAAATGGAAAAACATTTAATTTGATAAATAAAAGTGAAATAACATTTAATTTGTCAATTATAAATGAATTAATTTGATAATTGCAAATGAAAAAAAAAACATTTAATTTGATAATTATAAATGAAATAACTCAATAAATTTGATAAATTACAAATGAAATAACAATTAATTTGCTATGTGTAAATGCAAAAAACATTTAATTTGCTAATTATAAATGAATTAATTTGATAATTATAAATGAAAAAACAATTAAAGTTCAGAAAAGAAAATAAAAAAAAAAAAAAAACATTTAATTTGATAATAATTATAAATGAAATAACTCAATAAATTTGATAAATTATAAATGAAAAAAACATTTAATTTGATAATTATAAATGAAATAACAATTTAATTTGATAATAATTATAAATGAAATAACAATTAAAGTTCAGAAAAGAAAATAAAAAAAAAAAAAACATTTAATTTGATAATAATTATAAATGAAATAACTCAATAAATTTGATAAATTATAAATGAAAAAAACATTTAATTTGATAATTATAAATGAAATAACATTTAATTTGATAATAATTATAAATGAAATAACAATTAAAGTTCAGAAAAGAAAATAAAAAAAAAAAAACATTTAATTTGATAAATTACAAATGAAATAACATTTAATTTGTTAATTATAAATGAAATAACAATAAATTTGATAAATTACAAATGAAATAACAATTTAATTTGATAATAATTATAAATGAAATAACAATTAAAGTTCAGAAAAGAAAATGCAACGCAATAGAAGAAATGCTAATGAATATGTTGATAAGAATGGTATATAATAAGAAAATTGTAATAAATATGTTTTATTGTTTTATACAAAATGTTTTCACACTTTTAATAAATTACTCTTTATGATCAATTAAAAATTATAACATCATTTAAAACTGCCAAATACTTTTTTTTTTTTTTCTACAAAGAAATGATATTCTAACTTAATGATTATATTTTGCAAATAGCTAAGATTAATTGATTTTTAGGACTTTTTTTTTTTCTATTTAATTTCAGTATAGATAAAGTAGTAGCAAAATATTGAAATTATTCTGAATAAAATTAGCTCAGTCTAATGCTATCTGGCATATGGAAAGTAAAAATTTAAAATATTAGCATTTTTTGTGATGTTATAGAAATAAGTTAAAATGAAAGAATTTTAATGAGTAAATTCTATAATTGGTCACAATATTATTATTATTATTATTATTACAAGCAAAAAATATTTTAAAATCTTAATAACTTATGCAATATTTAACAAGTTATAGGTTAAATTTTGAACCAAATTGAATTGGTTTTAGATGAAAATAGAATGTCAATCAAATTCTACATCATAATTGAAATATCATAAGAGACGGTCTAATCCTTATTTTGTTGATCGATAAATTTTGATCATCATTTTATTTAACAAACTTTGACAAAAAAAAAAAAAAAAGCAATTAGGAAACATATACAAGAAAGTATCATGGAAGAGAGAGAGAGAGAGAGAGAGAGAGAGAGAGTAATTCCTAAGTAAATGTTGCACATTTCAAAAATTACAACAACATTTCTTTTAAACCGACTAGCACCTTTTCACCATTTACAGTTGTTTTCTGTCGGCAACAATTCACTAAAAGTTCATTTAAATGTCGTTTCGTGGGACAAAGATCACTGAGATATTGCTGTATAATTGATTCTTTCCAAGACTGCCGAAGAGAAAACAGTAATTCTAATCTGTAAAAAGTAATCTTAAAAAAATTTTAACTAAAAAAAAAAAAAAAAAAAAAAAGATCGGTATGATAACACAAAAAATTTTTGTAAGTATAAGGAAGTATGGAAGGATTTGCGACTAAACTAACATAACGATTTTCCCTTCTTAATAACAAATAACGCTTAATTTTAAGCTAATTTTTCTTTTTTCTTTAAAAAACTAAATTCAAATTTCGTAAAAAAGGTTAAACTGAATTCTAAATTAATACACCAATCTTCACATATATAATGAAACCGTGGATGTGACTAATTCAATAATAATTTAAACAAATAAGCACAGTTTTTGAAAATAAACCATCTAAGTTCCATTCGATAAGCTAAAATAAATCATTACAATTAAACTATGCAAACCTTTTAATCGGCTCTTCCGGCAAATCTTCAATGTTTAAGTAACGGATTGTCTTCCCGGTTGTCAGTTCCTCATCAATGAATGCTAACCCTTCCAGGTATTCCTCCTGAAATTCAAATAAAACAATAAAAAGGCTGAACTAAAATGACATTTAACCCTTTCATTCAGTGAATATAACATAAGCATCAAATTTGGTAGTTCAACTTATTAATTCATTATTGTTTCATTATTAATTGCAACCTAAAGAGCAAACATTAAGCGAACTTCCATTTAATGTTGACTCAAAAAGTCGAGCAGTTAAAAATTAAAAATCAATAACCTATAAAGAGTTAAAAATCAATAATCTCAATTCGTTAAAATTAAGTAAAAAATTGCGAATAAAGAAAATTACCTTGAACTCAACACCAATTGGTAAAAGTTGTTGCAGAGCTTTTTCGAAAGTATCATACTCGAATTTTACAGCTGCGCGAAGAAGCTGTGAAATTTTTGCTCGACAAATTGCTTTTTCGTTGATATGATACGTCACCGTACCATTTTCTAAAATTCAAAATCAAAGTTATGTCTTCACTTCTTTATATTTAAGCATGATGGTTGATGATATCTTATAGATTTAACTATAAATAGAATGAATAAATAGAAATAAACTGATGAATTCTTATTCTAGAAAACTCATAAATGATCATTCAGGACTTCATCAAAATATGCATTTCAAGAAAACCGATTTCTAAAATCCATATAATATATAAGAAATTGCTAATCATCAGTCTTAAATATAAAAAAGTGAAGACAATACAAAATATTTAATAATCGTAACAAACTATTGGTGATTAATAATAAAATTTGTAAATGTACAAATACCTTTAACAACATTGCAATATTTTTCAATCAACCAATTAACTGCTTCTACAGGAATATTCTTATCCGGAAGGTATTTCTTCAAAGCTTCTTTCAAACATTCCAAACCAACAGATTCAAGAATGATACCTGGTTCTTCATCATCATCCAAACAATCCACAAACGCTGTTACAAGACGATCATGAAATTCTGCTGATAACATCCGTACATATCCTAAAAAAAAAAAAAAAAAATTAATAGAATACTAAAAATAAGAATGTTAAAATGTCTCCAATAATTGAATTTTTTTTTTTAGCAGAACAGAAAGTATACGATTAACAAACCATTTAAAGTTATCACAGGTAAACGCTCGAGAGCTTTCTGTAATTCTACTTCACTCATCTGAACAACATCCAGTAAATCGCCAACAGTAAAACTGAAAGTTTTTTTTTTTTGAAAGTAAGCTTGGCAACTTTTAAAAAATTAAATAAAATTTTATATTGATGAATTCCTATCTCTTTTAATTAAAATTGGTAAAAAATAAATTTGTTACAAATTACTAAGATCAGTACAACATTACAAAATACTTCAAGACTATTGCTTACAACTTATCGTTTCTGTTAAATTCCTCATCCCATTCCAATTCACTCTCATGTAGCTTTTCTTTCAATCGCTGAACTGATGCAAAGGTCATTTGTCGTAATTCTATAAAATTATTTTTCATCCCTATAACCTATAAACAAAATTTTTTTTTTTTTTTTGAAAGAAACACATTTATTTCAGTTAGAAATGTTCAGTGGTCAAGTGATTCAAGTAATTTAAGCAAACCAAGATTTCTTTTCAATTTCAAATAAAAGATACCAAATGTAATTAAATAACATGTACTTTACTTTTACTTTTAACCATAAATCTTGAATAACTCCATATATATTTGCCAGGAGTCCACGCTCATTTAACTTGTATAATAGTCTTAATAATAGGAACTCAATGAAATAAAAGTAAATATTATAATCTACAAAATACTAATGGAAAATCAAATACCTTTCTAATTGTTTTAATGCCTTTATTAGCATTTGCTTCATCGCTAAAGTTAAACTCTGGCAAAAGTAATAATGCATTTGATGTTACGACTTCCTTTACATCAAATGTAGTATCATGCGTACACAAAACAGGACTATCTTCCAGTTCACCACGAATAACAAGCCTGAAATAATTTTGAAATGCTTAGAATCACATAATTTTTTCTTCAATATAATGAATTTCATATTTTTTACGCTAAAAACAAACCCTCAGAAACAATCTTTTTATTTTCACGAAAAAAATCCAAATTGCTTACTGTTCACCGGCTATTATTCGATCAGCTAATGATGGACTAACTTCAACCAAACGATAATCACCCGAAAGTAATGGTGATGCAAATTCTAAGCATTGTAATTCAGTCTGTAAAGAAAAAATAAGAAAAAGAAAATCTAAACTGATGGTTAAATACAATTTGAAATCAAAAATTTGTCACTTTCTAAAATTACGTTAGAAAATAAATTTATGAAATACCGCATAAAATTACTTCTGTATCACTGTTAAATGCTGTTTCAGCCAAATTTTTTCTTGAAATTTTATCATTCTGCATGGACACTTCATTGCTTGTCTGAAAAAAAACTTCCAAAATGCATTCTTGATAATAAATAATAAAATCTCTCAAATAATAAAATAATAAAAAATCTCTCAAAAGCTTTAATTAAATCAAAAAGTTGACATATACAAGTCATCATTCTTACCTTTATCCTACAATTACGTTGTTTTTTTTTTTATTTTATAGAATGCACTTTTAGGTGCCATATACTCAACTAAGTTTAACCTTCACTTGGCTTTTTCATTTTACTGCTTCAGATATTCTTAAGTATTACTATTTGAAGTTAATCCTTAGATATTACTATTTGAAGTTTATCGTTAGGTATTACTATTTGAAGTTTACCCTTAGGTACTACTATTTGAAGTTATTTATAAATTCGACATCAACGATACTCTGATGATATAATTGAAAGATTGAAAATTACTTGAAGATTAACGCTACCACATTTTTTTTTTTTTTTTATTTTGAAAATAGATTGAAAAAGTTAGAAAACTTACAGAAATAGAATTAGATTCACTAGTTTGTTCCAAATGTTTTCTTGGAATTCTCTTTACAAATTTATCCATATTGCCTGGCTGAAATGATCACGTTTTACGCTAACACGTGCTTAATTAATACACAACATCACGTGTATTACTTGCATTTTAGCTTCTAAGTAAGACTGATCAATTATTTTTAAATGTTTTAAAAATGTAAATTTTGATAAATGGACAAGTTTGATAGATATGTAACTTCTTGTCGGATTACTTTAAACTTTTTAATTATATGCAATTTTATTAATTAATTAATTAAGTTGTGGTGTATGAGTAGTGGATATTCGAAAGTACACGTGTACGTGAATACATGGATGAGAGTATCTGAATAAGGCCACGTCATGTACACGTAACCACGTATCTTCGTATCATTTCGTGAACATAAACTTAACTTGAATTGAATTATGCTTAGAAAAAGTAATTTTCCATAAATTAAATAGTCTACGTGAACAATAATTATTATTCATCCATGCTTTTATGCAGTCACAAATGCATGCATTCTGCATAAGCATGCATTTATGCAAGGTTCATAGCTAAATGCTATTGCATGCGCTGCACGCTTATATGCAACATGCATTTATATAGCAATTATTATTGCATGTAGCTAATATAATTTAAATCAAAATTCTATCATACTATTCTCAAATGAAAAAAAAAAAAAAAAAGGAAGAAAAAACTCGCAACTTTAAATTTGCATTTCGCGCTTGCACTGCAATGTTTCGCATGCAGTAACTTGCATAACATTTTGCAGCGTTGTATGCAAAACATTTCCAAGGTTACAATAAATTTTCAAAATATTTTAGGAATGTTGAATTGTTAAAAAAAAGAAACGAAATAAATTTGATATTTTTCCTATGGATGACATTAATTCATTCTTTTATAAAATTGAAAATTAAAATTCATAAATTGTTGAAATTTTTAAATTTAAGGGAAAAAATAAAAAAATATTATGGAGAAATGATAGGAATAATTTAACGTTTCATTGTGCAAATTTTTGTATCTTTACGTGGTTGCAGCGGTTTTTTTTTTTTTTTTGTTTACTCGTATCATATTTACGTGTTACGTGCCATTCATCATAATTTACTTTTTTAATGATTACTTAGATTTGTTTAATTTATTATTTATTAGCTTAAGTTAGTGTTTATTAGTTAATTCATTGATCATTTCGTGGTTGCAGTGGTTCTTTTTTTTTTGTTTACTTCTTTTGATATTAAATTTTCCGTATCATATTTACGTGTTACGTGCCATTCATCATAATTTACTTTTTTAATGATTACTTAGATTTGTTTAATTTATTATTTAGATTTGTTTAATTTATTATTTATTAGTTTAAGTTAGTGATTATTACTTAATTCATTGATCATTTCGTCTACTTATTATTTGATTTAATAATTACTTAATTTATTTAATTGTTTAATTTAGCATTTGTTTAATTTATTTGATTATTTCATTTAGCGAATGAATGTTTGATAATTAATATACAAAAACGGTTTTTCTTTTTTTTTATAAATAATTAAGTAACCATTAAAAAATATATATATATTAGAAAAAAAAAGTATTATTAAAAAAAATATATATTAAAAAAAAAAAAAAAAAAAAATTAGAAAATTAGAAACACTTAAGTGATAGGAAAAAATAATAATAATTAATTTTGTTATCATCATTCATACAATTACTAATGTTTAGCATAAGGTGAATGATCGTTTGAAAAAATGTTTAAATTTAAATTCATTTAATTATATTCAAAATAAATACATTAAAATGTTTTGGCATATGTTTTTTTTTTTTTTTCTTTTTAGTTTCTTACAAAAGTAGAAATTGAAATAATTTCAAATTAGAATTAAAAATTTTTTTTTTTGCTGCTATTAGAAAAGTATGTTTTAAATTGTTTTTGAACCTTTAAAATTAATATTATTTGGATGGTGAAGTTAGCATATCGAATGATTGAGTAATAATTTTTTTAGTTAGTTAATTATATATTTTATTCTGCTCCTTTTTTAGAATAATATAAAGTTTTAAAAACTATATTAAATAATATGTAGTTTAGTTTAGCAAATTCAAAAATAAGGAATCAAAATTTACAAAAATAGTAAATATGATTAAAATTCTTTAAAATAATATAAAAAAAAAAAAATAATAAAAGATGAAAAATAATTTTATAATAAAATATAAAATAATTTATAATAAATTAAAATAATAAAAAGATGAAAAAAGGAAATGTGAAAATTAATTAAAAAATGAAATTAGAAATTAATTAGGAAATTAGGAAAAAAAGAAAATGAAAACTCTTTTTTTCTTTTTTCTAATAAATTTTTTTTTAACAAATATTTTGTTATGTCAAAGCTAAAAATTGTTATAATTAAATGATAGTATCAAAAAAAAAAGAGAAAGCAAACAATTGCTGTACAAATAATATTTATAAATGGGTTGAATAGATGGAAATGAGAATATTTGCTTGTAAAAATATGCAAATTTTCTCATTTTTATTTAATTTAGCTAAGATTTTATAAAAATTTTGCAAAGAAAAAAAAAAAACAAAAATTACAATAAAATTACTAAAAAGCCAATAAAAATTACTGAAAGTACTAAAATTACTAAAAAGCCTTTTTCATTATATTAAATTTATAAATTTGGAAAAATTTTTTTTTTTTGTTTCAAAAAAAGAAAAGTAATCAATTCTCAGTGTAACATTCAATATTTATGAAAATAAAAATTAATATACTTAGAGAATATTTTTTTTATAAAAATTTAAAGAAAAAAAAAATTGCGAAAAAAATAATAAAAAATTATATTTTGAAAATAATTTTAAAGTATGAAAGATATGGCGCATGTGGCGTAGATAATTAATTAGCCTCTATAAAAGGTTTTTTTTTTTTGTTTATTTTATATTTTTATTTTAAATTGATTACCATAACGAACTTTTTATTTATTCCAATAGTTTATTCTATTATTTTATTTTATTTTTTTTCTTCAATATTTTGATAAATTTGGTATTTCAATATCATTTCAATATATTCAATATATTCATTATTTCAGTATATCATTTCAGTGCATCTACTTATTATCATCTCATTTCAATATATTCATTATTTCAGTATACCATTTCAATATATTCATTATTTCAGTATATCATTTCAATATATTCATTATTTCAGTATATCATTTCAATATATTCATTATTTCAGTATATCATTTCAGTGCATCTACTTATTATCATCTCATTTCAATATATTCATTATTTCAGTGTATCATTTCAATATATTCATTATTTCAGTATATCATTTCAGTACATCTACTTATTATCATCTCATTTCAATATATTCATTATTTCAGTATATCATTTCAGTACATCTACTTATTATCATCTCATTTCAATATATTCATTATTTCAGTATATCATTTCAATATATTCATTATTTCAGTATATCATTTCAATATATTCATTATTTCAGTATATCATTTCAGTGCATCTACTTATTATCATCTCATTTCAATATATTCATTATTTCAGTGTATCATTTCAATATATTCATTATTTCAGTATATCATTTCAGTGCATCTACTTATTATCATCTCATTTCAATATATTCATTATTTCAGTATATCATTTCAATATATTCATTATTTCAGTATATCATTTCAGTACATCTACTTATTATCATCTCATTTCAATATATTCATTATTTCAGTATATCATTTCAATATATTCATTATTTCAGTATATCATTTCAGTACATCTACTTATTATCATCTCATTTCAATATATTCATTATTTCAGTATATCTATCCATTATTATTTATTCAATAATTCTTTCATGTAGTATAGCAGTAATAAAATGTCATTTCATCATGAAAATAATAGTTAAAAAGCTGAGAAAATATTCCCATAATTAGTTAGCTTTTTTTTTCTTCTGCTACTAAAAAAGAATGTTAGGAATTAAATATTTCAATTGATTAAAATATTATTTGTAATAAAGAATTGAAAAAAAAAGAGAGAGAGAGAGAGAGTGAGAAAGAGATGATCCAACTAATATTTTTGTTTATTAAAAGAAAATTAAAAAAAAGAAAAAATATTTGGAAATAAATACAACATCGATTGTCATATGAGATCATTATTGCAACATACAACAGGATTGGATCGAATCGGATTGGATCGGATCAAAACGGATCAGATCAGATAGGTATATAATAATGTGGTAAAGATTTTATAGCTCAACATTCACTTCCAGACTATTGATTATTCTATATAATTTATTCATTTATGAGAAATCTTCAGTGAATTATTATTTAACATCTAAAAAATAAGCATTATTTGCATTTTAGCTTCTAAGTATAACTAATTAATTATTTTTAAGTGTTTTAAAATTGTAAATTTTGATAAATAAACAAGTTTGATAGATAATATGTGATTAAAAATGATAAAATGTATGTAATTTTTTGTTGGATTATTTTTTAAACTTTTTAATTATATGTGCAACTGATTTTTAAAATATGACAATTGTACGTATAATTTTTTTTTTTTTTTTTTTTTTTTTGGATAATTATCAGATTTTTGTTGTAATTTTAATTTGATTTATTTTGATTAATTTCAATTGAATTATAAATAAAATTTAGCATTTTACGAAATAATAACAGCAGTGTTTTAAGTAATTCAAATATTTGAATATAATAAATACTTCATGCAAGTATAACTTAATTTTTTTTTTTTTGGAGTAAGGAATTTTTGTTTTACCATTTCAAATTAGTTGACTTATAATCTCCAAATATTTCATAGATAGACATTGCCCTAGTAAATTTAACAACCTTGAATTAAATTTTGAATGAAATTATTCTAATTCTATCTGCAATTATTTTCAATTGTTAATTGTAATATTTTTAAAAAATAGGAAATAAACGTCACATCAAATTAAATCTATTTTGAATTATTTCAATTCCATTCATAATATATCATTAATAATCTAACAAAAGCAAAGCAAATAATATTCACATTTGAAAAAACATTTAAATTAGCTGTATAAATTCTTGTTTTTTTTTTTTTTTTTTTTCAAAAATGAACACTCTTCATAGAGTGAAATAATTGTGATTGAATAAATAGTAGTAAATAACTGAAAATATCCTCTGGGACAGGACTTTTTCATTTCGACTCTGCACAAGAAAGTAGTAAGAAGCAGCGTGATGTAACCAAAAAATCGGACCGATGTTAGATTGGCGGAGAACGGGTCATTTTGTAATTGATAATTGGTAGGGAAGATGGGAAGGGGTGAGGGAAATTCATGTAGCTTTAATGTTATATTGACTAGGTATACTGTTGATTAGGTATTCCTCAATTAATATTTTTCAAAAAGTGATGAGCTGGCGTAGATTGCGTGGAATTTAACGTGGAATTTTCCGTGGAAGTTATTATATATGTGTAAAAATGTTGTAAAAATTTTGTACAAAATAAGCATTGAATACTGTATCACTTTTATCGAAAAATTACTATACCTTATTATGATTTACTATGATTTTTTTTGCAAATTACCTAAAGTTTTTTTTTTTTTTTTTGACTTAAGATTGTAAAACTGGGTTTTATATCTTTGTTTGTCTTTATGTTATTCTATTCTCTAACATTTGTTCTCATGTTCAAGTTTAGTTTTATATATAGATATGTGTATGATGTTCTATTGATGTTTATGTTAGAGAGAGCCAAATTTAATCGATAATGAAGTACAAATACTTGTGTACATACAAGTGAGCGTGCTTATCGAAACTTATTGATAATACTAATATAAATAATTGTGACAGTAATGATAATAATAAAATAATTCTTTCAAGAGACATTTTCAGTTGTTCAAGAAATGTTTTTTACTACTGTCAGTGTTTA
Source organism: Brugia malayi (assembly GCF_000002995.4). Taxonomy (NCBI): domain Eukaryota; kingdom Metazoa; phylum Nematoda; class Chromadorea; order Rhabditida; family Onchocercidae; genus Brugia; species Brugia malayi. The sequence continues at coordinate 799,266 of NW_025062284.1, forward strand.
CATACTGCTCATAGGCGATAGGAGGGAGGGAAGGAAAGAATGGGAGGAAGTTAGGAAAGTACTGTGGGATACCTTACAATTTTTGGACAACATTGTTGATGTCATTGAAAATTTCCCAGCCAGTATGGTTAAGGCACAATGCCTCGTATACGTTGTAATACTTTAAGGTGTGCTTATTGCTTCTAAAAGTACGGCATTCAAATATGCAGGAGAAAATGAGTGAAAATAGTTTTGCAGCATATTTTTTCAGGTAAATTTAACTTGTGATAGTGCGATTTATCATGGCTTGCGGAGTTGCGTTAAAGAGGCCATACGATTATGATGATTATCTACTTGCGGAAGGAAGTGAAGTAAAACGTGCACGTCATACGCAGACACATTGCTCACCATTCCGTGCACAAATTGGTACTATTGCTGCGTCACTGCCAACTTCAGGTGCACCGAGTGCTTTGATGCAACTACGAGATCCAAAAGTAATTATTCTTTTTACACGTTAATTCTAGATTACATTTTATGTAGACACTGAGAAAAAGTTATGTTATTTGTGTTATTGAATTAAACAACTTATACGGGGAAATCGTTTTGTACTAATATCGAAGGAAATGTTTAGTCTGCTGTTGTCAAAGATTCCATTATTTGGTAAGGTACTTGTCATTAAGGCAATTTTTTTTGTTCGATTAAAGAAGTATTGTAGAAATACTTTTGTGCATTTTCAATGTGCAGTGTATTTCTGTTCTGTAGCGGTGTTTTTTCCAGTAGAGGAGTTTTTTATTCATCTTTTTATGATATTTGGAAGAGTTTCTCTTTAATAAGAAAGAAAAGTTTTTTTTTTTCAAACTTATGTAAGCTGTTGATTTTGCAGGATCGTGAGACCTACGATAATTCACCATTTGCCCGAGTTGGCAATAATTTGCAGCTTTCATCTGGACAGCTAGAATCATACTTACGGGCTGAAGTAAGTGATATATTAAGGAATGCATATATGTATATGAATCACTTTATTTTTACTGTGCTTTAGGATTTTAATCTACTACATTCTGGGTTTCGTATATAGGACATCATTTTCAGGTGCGTTATCTGAAACGTCGGCATCTGATTCCACATCGCACGCTCACTTCAAGCGGAGTGAGCACAGGTAGCGGTGAAGGGAGTGCCGTTGTACAGCATTACGGGTCTCATTTTTCTTGTAATGTAGCATCTGGGAACGGAACAAATTCAGAACATGGTTATCGTGAGGCACCATTATCACCTAATAATAATGTGAGCATTACGAAAATTCTCGAAAAAGTCTTAAACTAAATTATATTTAATCATGTCATAGAAAAACAATGAATGGGTAATTGACCTTCAATCATTGTAAGCGACTTGTTTACACTATATCTGCAAATTAATCTGTGCGTATACAATTTATGTTTATTTATGAAATTTTAGTCGGGCAGTGAATCAGAAGGTGAAACAAATATGCAAAAGACATCATCAATGAAGGACTTGTACGAGAAACCACAGTTTTCTCTAAAACAGGCGAGCTTTTGAGCCTTAAGCTGCATTTTTTTTTGATGGGTGATTAGTTCCACATAATCACCAAAATCAGAATAATTATACACATAATTGTCCTGCAAGGATTTTCTATTTACGGGCAATTAAGAGCCTAACAAGTAGCTTGCATACTTCAGCAGATGTATAAACGCCTGTTGGAGTAAAACTACTGTTACGTTGTTAGGCGGAGAAGAAGGATAGCTGTCAGACAACTTCAGGGAATAGGTAGAGACTGCTGCGTGATTTTGTTAAATTCCTGATTTTTCCTGTTTTCAGGTGATGATGATCTGCGAAAGGCTGTTGAAGCAGCAAGAAGTACGTCTTAGATATGAATATGAAACAGTATTGAACCAGCGTTTAGAAGGTAATTTTTGCTTATTGCATATTTTATTGAATATGTTTCTTACTTTTTTTTTTTTTTTTTTTGCAGCAGCTAGAAAAATATGTAATTGTATTATTGATTTTTATTTTGAAAACATTGCCATGCCACTCTCCATCTTTTCTGCCTTGCTTTTTAATTTCTCATAGGTTTCTTCCTTCAAGGTTGAGATGTATTTATTTCAAAGCATTCCAAAAAATAAATTTTTTTCTTTTTTTTTTTTTTTTTAGAGCAACATGAGCAATATGTGCAATTTGCTCGCGAACAAATTGAACGTCAGCATCAGGATGATGGTGTAGAATTGTCTTATCTTTCCTAACTTTGAATTTCTTTTTTCATTCACGCTAATGATGTTGGGTAAATGATTTCATTTCCTTATTCGGTGGGTATTTGTCCGTTATGACAATTACTCTAGCGGTAATGTCTTATAGTTCATAGTTCGTTGATCCCTTTTTTTTTTTCTTATTATGCTCCCTTTATTAAAATTAGACATTTCTATACTTTTTTGAACCGTTTTTTTACTTTTTCCCTTACAGGTGATTTTGTTTTTTGGTTTTTTTTTTTCGAATTTAAGAAGTACATAAAATGGTTATATAATAGTTGAAATTCGTTATAAGCTATTCTTAAAAATTTTCCACTTCTTTATTAAGATTTCTGTGATTTGCGGAATTTTGTTTGATCATTTCTTTTTTGTCTTTGTTATAAAGGATTCACTACAATTAAATGCTTCTTCCGCTAGGATGCATGCAATCATGTTCATTATATTGTGGAATATTGGAAAATCTTTCTGACAATGATGGAAGTAAATAATATGCATAATTAAAAAGTTAATGTTGTTAATAATTGTTTTAGATTGAAGTTTCATGAAATATTTAGTTAGTCCTTGTTTCGTTTAAAATATCAAATTGAAAATAGTGCTCAAATGATTTGTGTATCATTTGATCTTTTTCATTTTTACTAACTGCTATAGCTGATTGCGGTGAAATTATCCTAATAATGGAATTGTTTTAAATCCTGTTTAAACTTTGACAATGCCGTAACATTTTTCCAAAACATTACATGTTCCCATACACAGTATCTTTCCGGTTTCTTTAAAAATTTTATTACAGCTGTTCATTTTTATACATACATATATATATATACATGTTAACGAATAAAAATATTATTGATCGTTTTATGTGGAACATCTCTGTGACTGGTTTTGTTCATGTTCGCAATTAGCTTAAGTGATATGTCGCACTTTTTTTTTTTTTTTTTTTTTTGTCATATTTATCACAGTTATTTCAATAAAATAGTTTTTTCGAAATGTCCGAATTTTTTTTTTTTTCATGTATATCAATAATTGTAGAGGGCTTTTTTTGCTCAATCAGTTGATAATTAAACTCTTATTTATTATTATTATTTAAAAATGTATATTAATAATTTTAGAGGGCTTTTTTTGCTCAATCAGTTGATAATTAAACTCTTATTTATTATTATTATTACTATTTAAAAATTTTTAAAGCATAATAATATTTGTAAAATTTCAAATTTTATGCTATGATAATATGATTTCATCTTTTTAATTTTATTGAAACTTCAGTGAAATGAACAAAAGAAAGAAATGAAAGGGATTATAGTAAGCTTTTTACTGTTCTGATAATCAATGAAATGAAACGATGCAATTCGATGATAAACGATGGATATAAGAGATAAGCAAGGCAGGCGCTTAAGTATGTGGTTGTACGTCTGATTTCATTTGTCAATAATGAAGAAAGAAATATTGTGTAAAGTAGTGAAAGATGAGATAAAACTTCAAATAATGAATGGAAGAAGAGAGAATTTAATTTAAATGAAAGAAAGATGACAGATGACTGTCAACTGAGCAATAGGATTACATAGGGAAGCATAAATAAGAAATGTGTAAAATAATGTAATGTAATTTCATTTTATTGAAATGATCGATTTTTTTATTTTTATTTTTATGTTTATTTTAATCAATGATGTAAAATTGTCTTTTATGCTTATTTTATTTTAATGGTTAAAAAATTTGAAACTCAATGAAATAGACAGTATAATTAAAGAGTTTTAATTGTAAGGATAAAAATTGAATTTATGTATAGTTTTATCTTTGAGATGATTATTTGATTAAAAGTTTTAACCTGCATTTTTTTTTTTTTTTAAACTTTTTCAAATATTTTATTAAAAGTTAAACTACATTTCTAATATGTGATTAATTAAGGAATTATTTTTGCTTATAGTTATTTATTTAATCAAATGAACAGTAACATTTAGTAATTTCTCACATATTCAATGAAATATAGGCCTGGAAGTCAGCTTTAGTGAATGCCTTTAATTTTCAAATATTTTATATTTTTTAGTGAAAATATATTTCAATATTTTTCAGTATTTTTCTAGTTAGCATAGTAATAATAAATAATAATAATAATGATAATAATAATACAAAATAATAATAATAATGATAATAGTAATACAAATAATAATAATGATAATAATAATGCAAAATAATAATAATAATAATAGTAATACAAAATAATAATAATAATAATAATAATAATAATACATAACAAGAATAATAATATGAAATTTTTTTTTTTAAAAATATTTTTCCATTTATTTTAACCAATTCAAATGAATTAATAATAATTGTAACTTATTTCAAATAAAATTAGAAACTATGAAAAGATTCCTTATGATCTAAGAGATGTTTACTTGTTAATTGATAAGCTAACATCAAAATATTATTTTAAAAGATAATAAAGAAGAAATGATTTTTTTTTTTTTTTCATACGTAAACAAAATAACCAAACAAACTATATTGTTAAGAAAATATAAAAAATTAATATATTTCTAAAGTTACAATAACAACAACAACAAAAAAGAAAGCGAAAATGAGGAATGCACATTTGAAAAAAAAAAAAAAAACTCGTAATATGTAAATAGTAAAAAAAAAAAAAAAAAAAAACAAATAATTTCATTCTTATTTTAAATAAAATTTTCAAAAAAAAAAAAAAAAAAAAAAAAAAGCTTTGTCATCGATGTCAATGAATTTTTCATCTTTTTTAAAAATATTTACTTAACTTTTAAAAATTTATATTCATAATTAAATTTTTTTTTGCATATTCATGAATTAAATATCTATCATATTTTAAATTATATTCAGCGTATATAGTTTGTCAAAATGTTTTGCTTAAAGTGATTTCGGACGTTTAGTTACATAGATGAAACGTGAACGAGTTGAACCGGTTGTTTCATCCGGATATCCGGTTATTAATGGTTTTGACGTGGTAGTAATAGTTGTAGTAGTTATTGTTGCTACCTTTAATTTTATTCCTTCATTTTCGATTATGCTAATTTTGCTTTCTTCATCTTCTGAAAATGTATGTAATATTATTATTATAATAAATTTGGGTATGAAAATATTTTATAATATAATAAAGTTTATTTATTTTTTTTTTAAATTTTATAATAATTACTCATTCATTTGAATTTTTGGTTATTATTTGATGAAAATTTACACACAAAAAAAAAAAAAAAAAAAAAAAAAAAAACATTATTTAAAGTTACTTTTTATCCTACATATATTTATACTCCTATTATCACTTATCAAAATAGTAATCACACTACTTTTATCACAATTTGTAATACTTGATTAGTGATATAAATTTTAAATTACCAAAACTTAATTTTGTCTTATAAAAGTATGGAAAAATTAAAATTTAAAATTTATATTTGTTCAAAAATTAAAATTTATACTTTTAAAATAATTGATTAATAAATTTGATAATATTAATCATTGCTTACTTTTACTATCTTTAGTATCACCAATTGCAATACGACGATTTTGTGTAAGATAATTTGCAATATTACTAAGATGTTGCATTTGATTGATATTATTTTCGTTAATTTCAGGAATTTGTTGTTGCTCTATTTTAGGATAAATTTCATCTTTATGTATTAAATCGTTTATTTCATCCTGAAATTTGTTGATAATTCATTTTTTTTTTCTTATCAAAATTATCAAATAAATTGTTGATTTAGTGAGAGAGAAAGAGAGAGAGAGAGAAAAAAAAGCCGAAAAAAAAAGATATGAAATGTATGAAATATTGCAAAATTTTTTAGCTTTTCAAAAAGTTCGTGAAAAAAAAAAAAAATAGAACAAAAACAAAAACAAATTGATTTGATAAGAAATGATAATATTTAATCAAACTAGTAAGTAAGTAATTCACGCTTTAATCAAATTAGTAAGTAAGTAAGTAATTCACGCTTTAATCAAATTAGTAAGTAAGTAAGTAATTCACGCTTTAATTAAATTAGTAAGTAAGTAATTCACATAAAATATGTAAATTCTTAAATGTTTTCTTTTTTGTAAAAAAAAAAAAAAAAAAAAAATATAAATCTATTCGTTATGCAAATTATTTTATTTCATCTATTCGTTTTAACTATTTGTAATTTGAAATTAAATTTTTACTTTTATTTTATTCTAATTATTAGCTAGTAATTTTATGTTCTATTTAAAAAGCATATAATAATATATACAATGAAATGATAAATGATAAAAGAAATGATAAGAAATTAATTCTTTTTTATTAAATATATTATCTTATGATAATTTTTTTTTTTTTTTTTTATTTCTTTCATTTTTTTTTTTCAAAAATGAATTTTTTGAGGAAAAAAAAATTTAACATAAATATAAAAAAACTAACCTCATTTTCTTGATTATTATTAACTGGCTGAATTTTTGATGTTAATTGATGATGATATTTTAATGATGATGATGATGATGAAGATGATGATGATGATGATGATGATGATGATGATGATGGTGATGGCAATGAATTAATTTGAATTTTTGTTCCATCTGAATTATGATCATTATCTACAATTATTATATCTTCTAGTTCACTGTTTGCATTATCCAACAATAGCTTATCATCATTATCAGCATCATCGTTATCACTTGTATTAGTTGAACTTGAACTTCCAGTCTTTTCATTCATTGAATCTAAATTTACATTTAAAATTTTAAAAAATGATTCATAGTTCTTTTTTTTTGTAATCAATAATTTTATACTAGTTAGTATTAAAATATCGAAAAGTTGTTATCATTATTATCAGCATCATCGTTATCACTTGTATTAATTGAACTTCTAGTCTTTCAATTTGTTGAATCTAAATTTACATTTAAAATTTTAAAAAATGATTCATAGTTCTTTTTTTTTTTTTTTATAATCAATAATTTTATGTTAGTTAGCATTAAAATATTAAAAAGTTGTATGAAATTTTCAAAAAAAAAAAAATGTATTATTGCATTTCATTGCTAATTAAAAAAAAAAAATCCTAAAATAAAAGTTCTAAAAGAAAAAGAAAAATTAAATTAAATAAATGAAAAGAAAGTTTTTTAAGTAAGCAAAAGCTAGTATTACTAACATTTATGTAATTTATTTTGAAAAGTTGCTTTTAACAACAAAATGAAAGGAGGAAAAAAAAGGAGTAAAAAATTGAGTAAATTAAATTTTAGATTTATATTTATATATATTTAAATTGAATAATTTAAATGAATATAATTTAATGCAAATGAACAATATTATTTCATCTAAACAATAGCAAAGATAAAAATTAAAATTTTATCTTTGATTTGAAATGAAATAATTTTGATATTAAAATTGATTTGAAATGAAATAATTTTGATATTAAAATTAATCATTATCAATTTACCTATATCTTCTTTATCATTTGGTATTTCATCGTATTCAATTACTGCTGATAATGGTGAAAGGTGAAGAAATTGTTGTGGTATACTTTCATGTGGAATATTTGTTGGTTTATTGAATTTTGATTTAACATTTGAAATTCCACTCAGAGTTTTTCGCATATTCTTGTGATCAGTATCATGAATGGTTGACAGTAAGGGATGATTATTAATTAGTACTGAAATTTGAGTTGAATTTTTAGGTTTTTTTTCATTTTTTCCTTTTTTCTTCCTTTTTATTTTTGTCAATTGTTGTTGTTGTTGTTCTTCTTCTTCTTGTTGTTGTTTACTCTAAAAAGTTTCCTTTTCTTTTAGAAACAATATTAAAAACAAAAATGTTTGTAGTAAGGTTTAAAAGAAATTGCAAAAAAAAAAAAAAATTTTAATTTTTCAAAATTCTAACTTTTCTTTCTCTTTCTCTTCTCTCTTTCTCTCTCCTTCTCTCTCTCTCTCTCTCCTAAACAAAATGATTTGTAAAAAAGTATATTATTATAAGAGAAATATGCAAAAATTTCTTCTAAAGCATTGATAGAATTTAAAATATTAAACAATTTATTAGAACCGTTTGTTTTACATCAAGTAATTCCATTTCTAATGGACATGGACAGAAGATTGCATTAGCACCAGGTTCACCAATTGGTCCTCGATTACCTCTTGGACCAAAATTACCAGGAAGACCATCCATTCCTTTAACACCTTTTTTACCGTCCGGTCCTGGTGGTCCATACACATAATTTCTTTTACCTAAAAATTGTTGATTTAATTTTGAAATTACAATATTCTTAGTTTATTAATTGAAACATAAAATTTCTAATTAAATTTGGCAAGTGTTACCTCGAGGACCTTGTGGTCCAGTTCTACCAATTGAGCCAGGTAATCCTTTTGGGCCTGGTTCTCCAATACCACCTGTAGCAGGCTTACCATCTGGTCCTTTTGGTCCTCTCGTCCCACTTGTACCATTGTATCCTTGTGCTCCTTCTAGGCCAATTTCACCTAAAAAAAAAAAAAAAAAAAAAAAAAAAAAAAAAAAAACAAACAAACAAACTAAAAGACTTGATTAATTCCTGTAACAAATATTGTTAAATTAAAACAAAATTCAAACAAATACCATCTTGGCCATCTAGTCCAGGAATTCCAGGTACACCTCGATCACCTTTAGGACCTTGTATTCCTTGGTTACCAGGTGCTCCGGGTGGTCCACGTTCACCTTGTGGACAAATGATGCATTGTTGTTGTATTTCTTCTAATAATTCAAATGTACTTTTTCCTGGTAAACCAATAGGTCCATCATCACCTTGTTCACCATCCTCACCTGGATCTCCTAAAAATAAAATTAATTAAATCATTCAAATTTAATTTAATTTAATCTAATTTAAACTAAAGACAAATTGTCATAATTCTATACAAAATATCCAAATTATTAAATACCTGGTGGTCCTGGTGGTCCAGGTTCTGGTGGTGGACAGGTATTTATTGATTTTTTCCTGCGTAACAATTCTTGACGTTTTTGAGCAAGATTGATATCACCTATATCAGCTAATATCTATAAATAAAACTGTCAAAAGTACAACACATTCTTTTATCTAAAATATTTCAGTTCATTTTTTAATTCATTTTAAAATAGCTAATTGAAACAATTAACTAAAAAGTAAAATGCAAATTATTTTCTTCTTCTTCTTTTTTTATTTTTATTATTTATTTGATAATTAATTATAAGTAATTAGCTAACCTTAAATAATTTCATACGTTCCTCAATATCATTTCGCATAATGTCAGTACGCTTGAAAAATATTGGCAATAAAATTAATTGTGCTAATATTGTAAAAGCACTAATTAAAAAAGTTATACCAGCTATGGTACCATAAAACATCTAAATGTATATGCATTTTATAATTTAAAAATTAGAATAACACTATGTGAAGTAATTAAATTTGATAAGCAAATTAAACAATAAGCAAATTAAGATGAAACAATAAAAAAAAAAAAAAAATTATTGAATTTAAGCAGCAATGAAGTTAAATAATTTTAGTAGTAAAAAAAAAAGGAAAAAAAAAATACAAATGTTAAAATTTTTTTTTTTTAGGCATTAAATTTTTCAAAAGAAATGAAATTAGTAGTGTCTCTCAATTTTAATTGTTATTTTTGTTTTTTTTTTTTTAACTTTTTTTTTTTTAATTTGAAATTTATTAATTTGTAATGAATCATAAACAGAACATAAAATAAACATAACTTTGCATGAATGAATGAATAAATGAATGTATAAAATACAAAATAAATTAATTAAAGCAAATTTTCAATTGCATATAAATTTTGAAATTATAATTTTATGCAAATAAATTAGCAAAAATGGAAAGTTTAATTTCAATAAATATAAAAATTAATTTTACATGTAATTAATTATTGCTAATTATGTTTAATTATAAGTATTTATTAATTGATCATTTAAAAATATAAAAAATGAGCAATTTAAAAAAAAAAAAAAAAAGATTTTTAAATAAATAAACTGTCAACCGAGAGTTGACACGATATACAACAATGGACAATGTGCCATGATGGACACTATCGTTACCATTTCTTTCTTTTTTTTTTTTTTTTTTTTGTAATTCAAAATTATGAGAAGTAATTGAAATGCCTTTCTATCACTCTGAAACAATTTCATCTAAGACAGAGAGAGAGAGAGAGAGAGAGAGAAAGAGGGAGAGAGATGACCTGATTTGAAATAAATGGAATTCCTCTTTTTTTTTTTCCTTTCCTTTCCTCTATTACAAAAAAAAAATATATATATAAAGTAAAGTTTTGAAGAGAATATTATCAATTATTTATCTCTTCATTATCATTCCCTCTCTCCCTCTCTCTCTCTCTCTCTTTCTTTCTCTTTTTTTTATTTCTTCAGATATAGAAAAATTTTTTTTGGAAGAGAAAGAAATATAAATGGAGCAAAAGCTATAAATAATGATCTAATTAATTAGATGAATTAATTAAATTAAAATAAAATGATTGATAATAGAAAAGAAATAAATATGAAAGAAAGAAAGAAAAAAAAAAAGAAAATAAAATTAATAAATTATTATTGTTAAAAAAAAAGAAGTAATTAATTTTTTTTTTTTTTTCAAAATTAAATTGCAAAAAAAAAAAAAAAGAAAGAAATATTCGTTTGCATTTTATTTAATCTTTCAATTTTAAATTCATCTATTTTTCAGCATTATCATTTCAATATTTTTCAATTAAATTTTGGAAATTTAAACGGTAAATCAAAAATGTGTCAAATTTTTATAAGGTAGAAGAAAATTAAATTTAAAATATTTCTTGTTGAAAAAAAAAAAAAAAAAAGAAAATATGAAAAGAATTTTTTTTTTCTTCCGAATAAAATTATTAATGCATATATTATTATTAATAGTTTAGTTAAGAATTATTTAAAACTTGAAATTTAACAAAATTATTTGAAAATTATCTAAATTGGAAATCATATATAAACTTACATGCATACATACATGAACATACATACACATACAAACTTACATACAAAACATACAAAAGTATGTAATATCTACAAATTTACATACAAAACATACAAAGTATAACATACAACGTCGAAACGTTAATTTCAATTGAACTATTTTTTTTTTTTTTTTTATTTCTTTTAAAGATTAAATATTTTTCAGATTCAATATATTGTATTTAAAATTCACTCATAATTTCAAATAGCATAGTTAAAAATTGAAATTTAAAATCCAAATGTTGATTCAAAATTTATTCATTTCTTTGCTTTTAAAAGGTAATAGTTTAAAAATAACATTCTCATTCTTACATTTTGAAAGTTTAGAAGAAAGAAAACTTTAATAATTTTCATTAAAATGAAATTAGGTAAGATATTAGAAAGGTTCAGTTGAAGTATTCCAAAATTATTGCTATCCATTTATTATTTATTTAAAAAAAAGAATTGTTAATTACTTTCATTTATTAAATTCGATTAATTATATCAAAAATTATGAAGAAAAAAAAATTGTGCTTTTTGTGTTTCTTTCTTAAATTTCTGTTTTCAATTATTTTATAAAAATTTTTGTTTATTTTATTAAATCATTTCTCTTTTTTTTTTTTTGCCATTTGATTTTGCTTATTATTTATACAAATAATTATAATTCACTTTAAATATTAATGGATGAATATTTAAAATTATTATTCCATTTGAATTTGAATGTTAAAAAAAAAAAAAAAATTCTGTATATGAAATGATGATTTCATATTATTAATTAATTTTTTTTAATTAATTAATACAGAAATTATATTAGACGCAAATGCATTTGAAATATTTACAGGCATGAAGATAGAAATATATTAGGTGGCGTACAAATAATTGACGTTACGTAATACACGTAACTTATTAAGAACGTCCATTCTGCAATGTTTCTATGCAAAAATATACCAAACGATAAACCGTAAATGTTGTGATAATAGCATAAAATTTGCAATATTAAATTTGGGATAAAAAATACGAACAATATTTAGAAGGAAAATATTTACATAAAAATTAAAAATCAAATTTGAACTTTTGCAAATATTTATTAGACAACAATTTTAAAATTACAACTTAACATAGCAAACATTGATTAAAAATAAAAGCTCAAAGTAAATGAAAAAAAAAAAATTTCATTTCTTCAGTTTAATTTTAAGCCCTGTAAATAGGAAAACAAAATTCTAAAATTATTGCAAATTTTCGAGAAATTTTTAAAAAAATTTATTTTAACAAAAATTAAAAAGATTTTTTATCTTTTAATATCGCCTTTTTTTTTTTTTTTTGGAACATCATTTTGATTATTTATATCTCAAATATTCATTAAAAGTTTGTTTTAAAAGAGAATATTGTCATATTTTTTGTCTTTGAATAAATCAATCATTGATAATATCTTATCATATCATATCATATCATTTAAATTTATAACGATTGCTAATCATTTTCTCATATTTGCCAACAAAACCCCAATTAGGAAAAATTAATCCAAGAATAAAACGTGAAATATTTGACGTAATAAATGGTTGCATCCAATGAAGTAATGTACGATAGATAAATAAATATTGTAATGGCGATGAAATTGCATGACGTCGTTGAAGTCGTACAAAAATTGCTGTTGTAAGTACTAAATTATCATATTGAGCTGAACCTAAAATTATTCTAAAATAGATTAAATTAGAAAATTTGAAATATAAAACATTGATTTTTTTTTCCTTTTTGAAAAAAAAAAAAAAGATGCATTTTGTTTTTATTTGTAAAAGCTATTACTTCTATTATATTTATTTTTTTCTTTTTTTTTTTTTTTAAAAAAAAAGTGAAAATTTGAAAAATAATCAACTGATAAATTCAAAAACCATAAACAATTTATCAATTTTAATTTTACAACTTTATATCTAATCAGTATTTAACTTTTTTTTTTTTGGTTTTTATTTTAATTTTACATGCAAACAATATTTATTATTGCATTTATATTAGAAGTTATACATTAATTATAGAAAATACCAAAATATTTACCCGTAAGATGCATAATCACTATAATTGATTGTAATTTAAAAAAAAAAAAAAATATTTTAATAACTCCATTAATAGATTATTTCATGATAAAATTATTTGCCTGTCATTTTTTTTTTTTTTTTTTTTAATACCATCAATCATTTATAAGAAAGCAAAATTATTAAATTTAATTTTAACCTCTAAGTAAGTGCATTAAAAGTACTTCAATAGTGACCAAAGTACCAGAACGACCACAACCATCCAAACAATGTATAATTGTTGGCATTGATGATAAGCGTGCCCTAATAAATTTAAAAAATGATAAAAATTTATGTAAAAAAAAAAAAAAAAAAATTTTATTATAAAAAATTCAATACACACATCAATGATCATAAATAATTGGCTATGTTATTGTTCTACAATAGGAAATGGTAATAGTACCGTACTCAATACCGTATGCCAGGTACGGTATTGCTACCATTTCCTATTGTACAAAGTCTGAAATGGAAAAAAAAAAGCGTTTAAATAAATGATGTTCGTGACAACTGATATTGATGACATTGATGATAAGAATGATATTAACGATGATAATAAAAGTGATGTTAAATGAAGATATATAATGATTGCAATGATCTTTAGGCGATTAATATACACATCAATGATCATAAATAATTGCTATGTTATTGTTCTACAATAGGAAATGGTAATAGTACCGTACTCAATACCGTATGCCAGGTACGGTATTGCTACCATTTCCTATTGTACAAAGTCTAAAATGAAAAAGAAAAGAAGTGATTAAATAAATAAATGTTCGTGATAACTGATACTGATGATATTAATGATAAGAATGATATTAACGATGATGATAATAATAGTGATATTAGATGAAGATAAATAATGATTGCAATGATCATTCAACGATAAAAAAGAAATGATAAGAATGTTTTATTGATAAAAACTATAAAGTATACAATACCTTCGAAGGATGCGTAATGGCCAATAAAAATCAGTGAAATTATTCCAATCATATTGCCAATGTTCTAACTTATGCACAAAGCCTTCTTCGTCATCAACTCGATGCATTGTCAAATGGGTGACATTGAAAAGTGGATCAGTGGTACAATCCATTTTAATATTACAAACAATGTAATCACCATATTGAGCTTTGTCATTTTCATATCTATTTAAATGATAATTTTAAAATTCATGATTATTGAATTTTAAACTAGAATTTTTGCTTTTCCTTTTCACAATAATTCTATAATTCTACAATAATAAAATTTTAAGAAAGTGTATTAATATTATTATCATTTATTTATTATTAATAATTAATTAAACTGTTACATTAATACTATCTAAAATATTTCAAAATATTCAAAGGAAAATTTAGCAAATTTAATAATAAAATAAACAAATGTTATGAAATTAAATAGAAGGCGGAATTTTCAAATATTATAAAATTAAATAAAATATTGTAATAAGAAATAAAATTTAGTATAATTAAAATTATTGAAATATATTAAATAAACAATTGTATGCTGATTATACATATTAATAAAAAATAAGACCGTTTTTTCTAAAAAAAAAAAAAAAAAAAAACAAATAATGTTCTAAATTTTAAGACATATGAAATACTGTTAATGTGATGTCATTTGTGCTATAAATTAAAATTAAACTTTATTTTTAGTTATTTTTTTTCTTCTTTGTCAGACAACCTAAAACACACTGTTAACGAATTTTAGTTACTGATTACATACTAGAAGCTATTTTTTCTAGGCGAAAGAATTCTTCAAAAACTGATTACTTATACAGAAACTTACTTACACATTTACTTATACAGAAAGAGAAGTATTACCTTGGCCAGTAATACACGCAAGTGTTAGGTAATACTCCATCCAGTAAGCCTAAACGTTTCATATCAACAGCTTTGCATAACATGATGATATATTTTGAACGTTCCTGCCAAACCATTTGCCAGAAATCATTGATTGTTGACGGAAGTGGCGCTTGTGTTAGAATAAACGTATTCAAGAGTGGACCACCACGTACGTATGATGCGTGAATGAAATCATCGCTAAAAATCACCTATTATCAATTTATATAAACATTTATATAGCTTATTAAGCACATAATTAATCAGTAAATTAATATTTGAAAAAAAAAAACAAACATTATTTTAAAAAATTTACCATAAAAGTTCATTAAAATTTAATAAAAAGTAATTAATAGAAAAAAAAATACTACAAGTGATAAATTTTTAATACTTGTTTGTTTTTTTTATTTTAAATAATAAAAAAAAAAAGATTGATTAATAAATTTTAATAATAAAGAAAACAAAAAAAATTTTAAATGATCAATTATGTATTAGTATTGCTACAAAAATTATACAATAATAAAATTTTAATCAAATAAAAAAGCTAAAAAAAAAAAACAAATAACAAATTAATCAATAATTATTTAGCAGTTTTTTTTTTTTTTTTTTTTTTTTTAAATGAACACAACAAATATCATTCTAATATTAGCAGGAACAAAAAAAAAAAAAGATAGCTTAAGTTGCTTTTTAATTGATTCTTATAATCTGCAAAAAAAAATTTTATAAAAATTTGATAAAAAAAATTAAAAAAAATATACCTCTTATCAGTAGAATGATTTGTTATGCTAATATGTTTGAAAATATCATTCGTATAATGCATATTTGTTGTTTCTCGTATTGTTGATTTATACGGAAAAACTGAACCATTATTATTACTTGTTGTCTTTTTGCGCCATAATATCACGCGACTAATATCAGCACATTCGAATACTGTAACTTTGTGATAATTTTGTGATAATTTGATTAGAATGTGACAATTTTGATTAGAATTAAAAATGAAATTTTTATTTTAATTCAAATAACAGAAGTTTTATTTCTAATTTAATTCAAAACAAATTTATTTGCTTGACAGAATTTAAAGTTTGCTGAAAAGTGTTTAACAATTGATTGATTGATTGATCGATTGATCGATTGATTAGCATGTTTAACATTTATAAATAAAGTAATTAATGCATAATAAAAATAATTAAATAATGGAATCTTTCATTGTTTATGGAATACTTTTCAACGATTACTTTTAATATACATATATTTTTTTCAAGTTGATCGATTGATCGATTGATTGATTGATTAGCTGTGTATAAGAACACATATAATATTTAAAAAAAAAAAAAAAGAGAGATCAATAAAGTAATCAATGTGCAATAAAAATAAATAATGGAATCTTTCATTGTTTATGGAATACTTATCAAAGATTACTTTTAATATTTTATATATTTTTTTAAGTAATATTTTAAGTAATTAAAATATTATTCATTTAAATTTATATTGAAATGATGATGATGACATCTGGAATAGAATTACATAAAAAACTTATAACATTGTATAATTAAGAATTAAATTAATGATATTTTTTAATTTAATTTTAATAATTAACAAAGACATTTTCTAATTTAATTTTTGGTCATATTTAACAAATATATTTTCCAATTTAGTTTTGATCATGTTTAACAAAGATATTTTTTAATTTAGATTTGATCATATTTAACAAAGATATTTTACTAATTTCATTTTAAACATATTTGATCAACAAAAATATTTTCATGCATTTCTAATTTAGTTTTTAGTGACATTTTTTGAAATAGAAATGTCACTATGATTCCTAATATTTGTAATTTTTTTTTTTACTTTTTACTTTTTTTTTTTTTTTGAAATGATAGTCAAAAATGTACGAAATGAAATATACATTAAATTATTGAGAGGAAAATTTTTGAAATTAAAACTAACATTTATTTCTTGCTTTATCAAGATTTCGATTAAAAGCATTTTGCTTTGCTTCTTCCGATGTTAACGGATTACGCTCAAAAAATGTTTTTAATTGTTGAAATTCCGCCACATATTCCTTTAAAAAAACAAAAAAAAAAAAAAAAAAATGGGAGAAGAAAAGTTATTTCTTAATTTCAAATTTTGGAAAGAAAAATTTTTAAATTTTAATCATTTCAAAACATTTTCTTATTTTTCTTTTCCACTTCAAAAATTTAAATTTCTGCTAAATATGTTTAATAAAATGGTAAATTTTTTTTAAAATTTTTGTGCTAATTTGTGCAAAAATTTAAATTTCATTCGAAGATAATTTTCATTGTGAGAATTTGATCGATAAAAAAAATTCACTAATCTGTATTTTAGGATAATTTTGTCGAGAAAATTGACTTAAAATTTTAAAAAGCAAGTTTAATTTTAGGAAATTTTACCGATAAATGAGGTGTTATTGTGCCAGGTTCAATAATAAATGAATATTTAACCATTTCAGCCATTGAAGAAGCAAAATTATTTATCCTTTCAAGCATTCGACAATAAAATTCGCTACTCTGTTCGGTCCAATTTGATAATGGATCAGCCTATATGACAATTGATATTTATTTTAATTAGCAAATTAAAATTTAAAAAAAAAAAAAGAATGGTATAAAAGTTTTTATAATCAAAAGAAATAAATGTTACTTAATTTCAATCATATGTTAAAACATGAATTAATCAACAATTAAATTGTTAAATTTTTCAAAAAAAAAAACAAATTTTTTATTTCTTTTTTATGAAATATAATAGCTAAATAAAGAATTATAAAAGCATTTGAAATGTTCGATCACAATTAGCACACATTTAAATTAACTTAAAAATTCCAGTTATGAAGTTATTAAATATTAGAAATTTATAACTTTTTATTATATTGAAAGAAAATTTGATACAATTTAGATGTTTAAATTATTTCATTTTGTTCATCAGAATTTTTAATTTTTTTTTAAATAATAAAATACCTCTTTAAGTGAAGTGAAATCACGCATTAGTTCGTTGATAATTTTTGATGATGGTTGACTTAATTCAGCTGCGACATCATCTAACCAACCAATTAAATTTGCTCTATAAAATAAAAATTTATTTCAAATATAAATTTAATTTCGAAATTTTTGAAATTTGCAAATTTAAATTTGTGTAACTTTTTTTTATTTTTAGCTTACATACCAGATTCTATGCTAATCAGATTATGATTTATGAACTTTTGATTTTTAACTTTTAAATTGTTTACAGCAAAAATTATCTAATTATTAAGCATATAATGATAATCAACCAAGTTTGTTACGTTAATTATCATCACAATTTTGCCTTTTCAAATTTAATTTCAAATATAAATTTATATTTAACTTTAAATTTTTTGAAATTTGTAATTTTAAATTTAATTTAATTTCAAAAAACTTAATTTCAACATGTAAATGTAATTTTACAATAAGTTAGTGTTGTAATAATTTTAATATTGTTTTGTTTTGTTTGTTTGTTTGTTTGTTTGTTTTTTTTTCTCAAAAAATTGAATAAATATCAACTAAGAAATAATTTACCCATATTTACGTTTCAGGAAATCAGGATCACTTTGCATATGATCCGGTTTTAGAATAACTGATGAAATTAAGCGTAATTTAATTTCTTCATCTCTTACAACATCATTTATTTTTTGAATTTTTTGCTTTATAAACGATTGTATTTCATCTATTTTATATTGTTCCTAAAAAATATGAAAATTAATTAACACAATTTAACAACTGTACACAAAAATTTTACATTTTTAAATTTAAAAAAAAAAAAAAACTTTTTTTCAATTCACAAAATTGTTGTTTTAAAAAATAACTATTTTGAATCTAAGTAACAATTTGATTTAAAAAAATTTTTTTTTAAAACTTTAAAATTAGCAAGCAAACTTACAAGTCGCTGTTTTAAAGCACGAATTTTATATGCTTCATACCAACGCATATAAAATAAACTATTTGAATGGGTATTATCATGAAATTTATTTGCTTCTATTTGCCTTTTCCGTTTACTCCATTTATTTCCGGTTGGTATTATTGAATGAATTTCACCTGGACAGAACCATTCCGAATCTACAAGCGCATCCTGAAAAAAAAAATTCAAAATTTATAAACGATTTAAAAAAAAAAAATACCATATCACAAATTTATCAACTTAAATATAACCTAAAAAAAAAAAAAACAAGTAAAATGGGTTTGTTTAGCTTTTTGAAATTTGGAAATTATCATTATCATAAAATTAATTCCGGAAATGATTTTAGCTTTAAAATATGTAATATTTTTTGATAAAATTGTAAAATATGTAGTGTTTTTAGTTACAATGAATAAATCAATTCGGATTTATGATTATCATAAAATTAATTTCGGAAATGATTTTAGGTTTAAAATATGTAATATTTTTTGAAAAAAAATGTAAAGTATGATATATTTTTCCTTAATTGTAAATTGATAATACTTTCAAATTACACTTAAAACATAAAATATAGTAATTAATTAAATTCATTTATATTTCCACTAACATTTAATTCAATACTGCTTGCCAATGATGAAGCATCCACTTCTGAAGCCATCACTGCGACAAGCCTTGAAGAAAAGCTAAATTATTTAATCAGATTTTTAATCAATTTAATTAATTATGTAAAAATTTAATTATCAATTTAACAACACCTCACAAAGTATAAATTATAATTTCAAATTTTATACTTAAATTTTTTACTTAATTATGTATCATACGCATAAATCTATAACAACAATAAAAATGAATATGTGACAACAAGACAATGACAATTAAATGTAAGCACTGTCAGTTTCTTAAATTCTTAATAATTGTATTTGATATTATTTCTTTTACTAATTACTTTATTATTTTTTACATAATTAGTTACTTAAAAATATGTGTATTTGAGTTTTTAATCTTATGAGTTTTCAAAAGTTATTTTAAAATTTTTTTAAATCCATAATTTTTAAGTATTTTAGGTAATTAGTTTTAATTTTTAACTTTTTTAAGTACTTAGTAATAATTAGAAATTTTTTCAACAAATTGTAATTTTAAAGCAAAAAAAAAAAAAATTAACTGCAACTAAATTACTTCTACTCTATGTACTAATTAATTAACAAAACAGAATGTAACTTACATACTTAAGGATTGAATTGAAATAGGATAATATAAATTAATTTTAATTAATTAATTCATTCATTCATTGAAAACTAATGTTTTAGCTCTGTTACAAGTTTAATTTAAATTAATATAGCAAATAAATATTTGATATTAGAAAAAAACAAATTAATTAATCATTTTGACAAATAGTTAGTATAAAATGAGAATTAAGGATTGAAATAATCAACTAACATCAATTTTAATAATAAGTAATGTATATCAATTCATTAAGTAAATATTAAGTAATAAGTAAGAAGTAATTGTGAAAGAAGAAAGTAAGTAATGATTAGATCTACTTGAGCAACAGTAATAATAACAATAATAATGTCAAGCGTTATTGGATCAATTAAACTAACATATTTGTATGTGCAAGCAAATATGCAATTGCACTTGCGACTGCAACTGCAACTGCAGCTGCGAGTGCGGCTGCAAGAAATATTTACTATTTGGGTTACATTTTGATACAGCTCAATAAATGATTAGAAAAAGAAATCAAAGTTATACTTTTAAAATTTTTTATTAAATTTACTAAAATTTTCTTTGTACAACTCAACAAATTTATTAGCAAATATTATTTATCAAATGACAATTTTAAAATATTTTACTAAAAAAGTGTGCAAAAATAAAAATAATTCTATCATAAAGTTTTATAAAAAATTAACAACAAAAAAAAGTTATAAAAAAATTTTGAACTTTTCAGTTTTAAAATTAATACAATTAATTAATTTCATATATTTTTATTTTTGAAACTATAATGAAATAACAGAAATTTCATAGAATTGAATGTTTGTTTGTTTAGATATGATAGAGTCTATATTATTGTCCTTTATTTTTTATTGAAAGTTAAACTTTAAAATTTATTATAATTAATTTCTCGTTATAATTAACATTTAAATAAACAAAAAATTAAAAAAAAAAAATTACGAGAAAAAAAGGAATTATAGAAATTTTAGACAATTTTTCATTTATTTTCATGAAAAAAAATTAAAAATAAAGTTTAATACAATAAAAATATATAATAAAATAAAAATATAATTTTTAGCATATCACAATAAATTATATTTTTATTGTTATTTTTCATGAAAATAAAATGAAAATCAGAAATAAATATTAATTAGTAGCATAGGTGATAATTGAATATTTAATTCATTATCAATTAACAAATAGCAAATTTGCCTTTTCAAAATGATTTTTTAATTTTTAAAATTTTACAATTCCACTTTTTTTTCCTTTAAAAATTTTATCGAAGATCTTTTCATAATTTTAAAATAAAAATAAATTTTTTTGAAGCTAATTTTTACAATTATCATTCTAAATTAGCTCTTTCTAAGATTTACAATTGAGAATTAGAACTGAACAAAAATCAAAAACAAAATTAAAACTTAAAATTCAAAAATAAAATTTCAGTTATTTGTTCATGGGAATAAAGAAAAAAAATTTCCCTCTTTTAATTTAATTTTTCGATTATAATTTAATTTTATTAAATAAGCAAAAAACACTGCAATTAATTTAAATTAGCGTAAGACAGATAAAACTGAAACTGCCAAATTCCACAACCGGACCAGGTAGTTAAAGCAGAATTGGAATTGCTTGAAATTACCATTGTAATATATACGGATTTACAATCCAAAAATATTACCTCTTTTAAATCTATGTTTTCTTTTTCCAATATAAAAATCGTATTCCTGAGTTCTGCATTTTCATTTTTCAGTTCATCGTTTTCCTTTGTTAAATTTTCAGCAGCACGAATTATTGCAGCAATAATTTCACTTGCAAAATCCAAATTCTCAAGCAAAGTTGAGCTTTGATATCTTATATCTTCCTCATTGATTCGAAAATGCTGAGCCGTCCTTTTTAGCTCCCAAAATTGACAAAAATTTGATTTAAAAAACAATCTTAACATTATTTAACAGTTTTGAAACTCCACAAAACAATGAAAATTTCTCGAAAGAAGAAGCAAACCTGCATTACTTCTTCACATATTTTCTTGAAAGTATCTCCTTCTCTTTCATTATTTTCCAACTGTTTAATTTCTCGGCCATGCAAGCAATCCAACAAGCTTTTAAAGTTTTTCTCTGTATACTCATGCATTATTTTCATTTTACTCGCCATTTTTTGCATTTCATCCAAATCCTTTGACCATTTCTCATTCAATTTCTGAAATCCGATCTATAGACAATATGTTAATGAATGTACTATTGTAAATAAAACGATATTCAACATTCAAATTCACTTCCTGAAGATTTTTTTTATATAACGCAGCGTTTTTAACAAGAAGGAACAGTTTTGATTTTCTTCAGATTTTGTTTTGATAAACTCTGTCACAAAATATGAAAAATTCTGTTCATTTGTTTTTGGAAATTCTAGAATAACAAAATTTATACAAGACTTTAAACAAGATTAACCTGCATTAAACTTGAGAAACAATTCTTATTTTCAGAAAACTGAAATTCTTGTATTATCACTTCTTGCAAACCATTAAGGTTTGATTTCGCACTCGTAAATAACATCTCAAATCTGTTCTTTTCCTCCACCATTTCTACCATTATCGCTTCAAACTAAAGATTATTGATTCCTTTGTTCAACTAGAAAAATATAAAGTTATTAAAAAAAATACTTATAAGTTCGCAACAAAAGATATTAAAAAAAAAAAAAAATGAGATTTCAAAATTTCATATTTCAATTGTATAAGCGATAATTGCAAATCGTCTCCAAACCGAAATTTTGAATTCTAAATTTGGCAGGGTGACACCGTGCCGGTTGGGGTAATGTTATTCGAGATAAGGCGATGATTAATGTCTTTATCACTTATCAGTTAAATTGGTATTTCAGTTTATTCTCAGTTATCTTTCACTTCCATTCTATTTTTAATTATTTCTTCACGTCAGCAAAATTAATAAAACTTTCATTTAATCATGGTTTTAATTCAATTTAAGGTTCAAAATTAAATTAATTTCAAATTTAAATTTTGAATTTTTTAAAAATTTTAAAATTTGTAATAGTTTTTCCTCAATTATAATTCATTATTTCATCTTATAAATTCTTATCAATGTGTGATATAACAATTTCTTTGTATCTTTGTTTCCTTACCATTTTTGCATTTTTTTTTTTTTTTTAAAATATTTCCTCCAATCACCTGTACTGTTTCAAAAGATACTTTTTTTTTTTTGTTAAAATTCGAAAATTACTGGATCACATGTAACTATTGTTAATAGCAAAGGAAAAATCTAAATGTATCAGTATCAGTTCAAATTTCAGCGTTTAAAATTTGCAATGAGAAATTGAAATAATGTTGCACTTCAGTAAACTATTAATGTTTTTCTTTTAATGTTAGTATTATATGTCATTTGTGAAATTATTTTGTTTACTTTTGCCAAATTTATTTATCCTTTATTTAATGAAATAATTAATTACTTATTTCATTGGTTACAATGATAGTATTTAAATTTATAATTTGGCATTTCATATCTTTATTCCTTTTATCTTGTTAACATTTTAAAATTCTATTTTAATTTTAATTGCTTAGTACTTACTTTAGTACTCATCGTAGAAGTTAACAAAGTTTAGCAAATTTAGCATTATCATTTGATAATGAATTATATTTAGGTTGGAGCGGAACGAATGATAAAAGAGTAGCATTTGCTATCTTAATGGTTTATTGTAATTGTGATGGAACGTGTAAAAGATAAAATATTCATTCGACCAATTGTTTATGGTAATACTGCCCATTATTTGGGTAAAAAACGCGAAGAAGATGGGCATACACATGAATGGACAGTATTCGTGAAACCTTACTACAATGAAGATCCATCAAAATATATTCGAAAAGTACAATTCAAATTACACGATTCATATGCTAATGCAACACGAAGTAATTTATTTATTTATTTTTTTTTTTTTTTTTTTTTCTGTCTGAAATAACTAGCCTAATTAGATTATCACATTGTTATTATGATATTATAATTTTAGTTTGTAATCTAATTGTGTATTTTCATATGCTGAATGGCAAACTTTTAGTTTTGATTAGAATTCTACTTTTATCCAATTCTTAACGATTATAGTTTATGAATTGGAGTTAACTTATAACGTCTGAAAGTGGACATGAAATTTAGAAGTTGTCATATAATAGACATACATAAGTGAAAATAGAAGAACTTTTGTTCTTCACAAAAATTTCTGTATTTGACATGAAATTATGCTGCTATACATATATGAAAGAATATGAAAAATGTAGAATATCACTGAGAAATAATGCTTAATAATATGTTTAGTTTTATGTTATTTTTTAGTGGTCGAAAAACCGCCATATGAAGTGACCGAAACAGGTTGGGGCGAATTTGAGATTCAAATTCGAATATATTTTGTCGACGTTAATGAAAAACCGGTAAAGATTCATTATTTTTCGTCATATTGTTTTAATTATTAATCACGAAATTTAGACTATATTTATTTGGTCACATGTTTGCTGTCTAATTCATTATTTATAGATTGTGATTGACACAATTTAAAATGTTAAGTTCCACTTCAAATGTTGTAATACATATTTTATAATAACAAGAATTCTCTTATTTTCAACGATGAATAAGATATGAAATGATGAGATATCATCAATAAATGGCAGTTATAAGAATTGAAATAATAACAACTTAGTTAGCTAATTCTTTAATCATGTATTTTAAGGTAACAGCGTTCCATTATCTTAGGTTATTTCAACCACAAGTTACACTTCCCAACGGCAAAACGATGGTTGCTGCAGAATATTACGATGAAATTGTAAGTTTTTTTTGTAGTTTTTTTTTTTTTTTTATATATAAAGAATGAAAATTTTGAAAAGCTAATATTTGTTCATTTCTAAGCGACAATTATTGACAAATGACAGATGATATCATTTTAAATAAATCAAATCTTTTTTTTTTTTTTTTTTTTTTTTTTTTTTTTTTTTTTTTTTTTTTTTTTTTTTTTTTACATTTCAGTACTGTGTGCTTTATGATTCAGAGTATTTACATTGAATAAAATAAATAAAATTTTTTTTGACTGTATATTTGTCTTGAATAAAATTTTGCTTGACTGTATATTGTATTAAATTTTGCTTGACTGTTGTATATTGTAGGTATTTCAAGAACCTACAATGTCAATGTATAAAGTGTTATCGCATTTAGAGGGACGCAAAGCTGAACCGAGACGTTTTCATACTGACTGTATGTCTTTCTCGATTGTTAAATTCTTTTCCTTTTTTTTTGATTTCTCCTTTTGTACTTTTTTTTTATATCTCTGTGGAATCAATGTAAAAAGCAATTCTTTTAATATTGATTAAATAGATTGAGTAATATTACTGTTTTTTTTTTTATATATATTGAATAGTTACTTTCACATTGATGTTGTTTTCCTTAATTTCAGTTCCTTTTGTGCGTAAACGAACGCAAGAAATGATTAACAATGCAAGAAGTGAAATTAACAAAGAAATTCAAGATTTAATGGATTCATTAAAAGCTGCTCATGAATTAATTGGAAAATATTCGAAAGAAGTTGATTCATTGGAAGCAGCTGCTGGAAATCCTGAAGATGGTAGCTTTACATGTGAAAGTAGCGGACAAAATACATTATGATGAACAGCTTTTAATAAATCCACTAGAGAAAAGAAAAACAAAAAGTTAAATAATACTTAGATTATCGATGTGTTCATTTTATGTTATCTGTATATCCAATATGTTTATTTTAATACTCTGTGAATCCTCTCATCCTATAATTGAAGTTTAATAGTGTGCATTAATTGATTTCAAAAGTTATGTTTTCATTCTCTCTGTGTTATTTGTTGAGCTCTTCTTGTTATTGTCATTTTTGAGGTCATTTATTTGAGAATGTAACAATAGTTATTTGTTGATAAATGTATATCCATATGGTAATCTGAACATTTATTTATTAGTTAGAATAATGATGAAAGACTTTAAAAATTCTGACAATTAAGTATGCTTGATAAATTTTTAGTAATGATTTAGAAAATGAGAGAGAAAGTGATAGAGCGGATATATTTTACATTGTACTGTTTAACTAGCATTCATTAAAATTATATCCAAATCTAGCATTATTTATTCTGATTTAAATGTTGTATTTTTTTTTTGTTTTGAATATGAAATGAAGCTATTTCTTCTTTTTTTTTTTTTTTTTTCTGTTCATTTAAAATTATTTCTTATCGATTTAGAAGCAATGCCAATTAGCATTTGGTAACCAAAGAAATAACAGAGATGTGAAATTCTGCTATAGGCTATAAGCTATAATGTTATGTTAGAAAAAAAAATAAATAAAAAATAGCAAAAGGATTCAAAAAAAAAAAATCTTATTGCACTTTTCCTCTCCAACATCAACAATTTACACATATTTTTTTTGACTTTCCCTTCCCAATGTCAACAAATTTACCCATATTTTTTGATCATTCATTCATCTTCATTATGCTTTCTTCTGATCATTTCATCAATCAATCGATCATCAATCAATCAATTTATAATAAGCAATTTGATCTCTTTGTTATCTCTTATTTTCTGACAATGAAGATTACAAGATTACAAGATATTAGGAGATCAACAATTAAAAATAGTTGAAAGTCAATTATGGTACATAAATAGAGAAAAAAAAGTGTAAAAGCTAAGTTAATAATATCATTGCAAATAGTTATATCTAAGTTTTTTAATGAGTCATTAAAAAAAAAAGAACAAAACTTTATTGAAAAAAGAATAGAAGTTTATTGACGAATAAAAACTTGTAAACATAATAAAAAAGAGGGGAAAAAAGGGGAAAGAAAAGCTTCATAAAGAGAAATTATTTTCATGATAGCTATTTGTTTACCAATTGCTTATTCATTGTCATTTTTTTTTTTCCTTCTAATATTAATCATTCCAAATGATAAATATGCTGCTTAAAACCTGTGAGAAATTTAATTGCTATTAGCATTTTATCAAAATAAATATATCATTTGCTAAATTAGCCAATATCTTTGTGTACATCCAATTTGTCACCAGTAATAGAAATATTTGAAATAAAATTTATTGAAATTACTACTATAGTTTTGATAATATTTTTATTGTTTAAGCAATGATAATTACAATTT
This sequence comes from Brugia malayi, assembly GCF_000002995.4. Lineage (NCBI taxonomy): Eukaryota > Metazoa > Nematoda > Chromadorea > Rhabditida > Onchocercidae > Brugia > Brugia malayi. The sequence goes on from NW_025062284.1 coordinate 826,580, forward strand.
TTTATGTTTAATTTTTGATGGTTGAAAATTTAAAATGTTATAAAAATTTAATTTCATTTTGAAAAGTAAAATTTATTGATGGTAATAATAAATTAGTTTCATCTTATATTATTAATTCAAAAAATTTCAATATTTCAAAGATTAAATTTAATTTAGTTTAAAAAAAAAAAAAACTGTTTTATATTTATTTTATATATATATTTTTTATTTCATATTTATATGTAGGCAAAACTTTTTTTTTTTTGTTAAATTTTCAAATTTGATATTCTCTCTCTCTTTTTTTATTGAATTTTTCTTCTCATTTCTGTCCATCATTTGCTTACGTTAACATCAATTTATCACTTTTACATCAATAAATCATTAATTCGTTCCCTTTCTTCTTTCTCTCTCTCTCTCTCTCTCTCTCCCTCTTATTTTTTGTTATTTAATCTTTTATTCTTTCTTATCATTTTGTTTTTTTTTTTTTTTTTTTCACTTCTTTTTTTCTCATTTTTAAACAAAATTAAACTTAAATTATTTCATTTTTTGTTATATTTCACAAAAATTTTTTCACATTAATTTTATCAATTTATGGAATATTAGATGAATAATTTTTTTATCATTGTAATTATTATTATTATTATTGTTATTTATATTATTGCCTTCATTATTATTTATTTTCCAAATCATTTATAATTTAATACCATTTTTTTAATTAATAAAATAAATTATTTTTCCATTTTTTAATTTTTAAAATAAATTATTTTTCCATTTTTTAATAAATAAAATTATTTTGTCAATATTATATTATTTATATAAGCTAATATTTTTTTTTCATAATTTATTTAATAATTGAATTTTCAATTAATATTTCCATTTTCAAATAATTAAACTTTTTTATTTTTCCCTTCTTCCTATAAGAATTTTATTATTTCTTCTCCGTTTCCCTTCTCTTCCTCTCTCCCTCTCTCTCTCTCTTTCTATCTCTCTTTTTCTTTCTCTCTATTTCTCTCTCTTTCTATTCTTCTCCTTCTATTTCTCTATTTCTATCTTCCTTTATCCCTCTTCTTTTATTTCCATATTTCTATCTCTCTCTCTTTCTCTCTCCTTCTCTCATTCCTATCCATCATCTATTTATATTCAAACAAGTTTGGTAATCCTCTCTTCCTTCTCCTCCTCCTTCTCTTACTCCTCCTCTTCCTTCTCCTCCTCCTCTTCCTATTTTTCCTCATCTTCCTTCTCCTCCTCCTTCTCTTACTCCTCCTCCTCCTCCTTCTATTTTTCCTCATCTTCCTTCTCCTCCTCCTTCTCTTACTCCTCCTCTTCCTCCCCTCCTCCTCATCTTCCTTCTCATCCTCCTTCTCTTACTCCTCTCCCTTCTCCTCCTCCTTCTATTCCTTCCCCTCCTCCCTCTGTTCCTCCTCCTCTTCCTCCCCTCCTCCTCCTCTTCCTTCTCTTCCTTCTCCTCCTCCTCCTTCTATTCCTTCTCCTTTTCCTCTCTCATTTTCATTTCCTCTTCTATTAATCATCAAATTCAATAAATATCATCATCCTATTGCTATCATCTATTCGCTTTTTCATCAGTACTCAATTCTATCACATTTTGTTATCATTCAAAAATCTTTCTGTCTTTGATTTCCGATTCTTACATTTATTATTATTCCAAACGATCAGCAAATGTTAAGCGGTATTTATCTGTAAAATTCACATAATATATTTAATAACAATAAATGTTTAAACAGTTAAAAGTATTTTTTCCACTTCAACAAAAAATTTTTCTACAAAATTTTTCTTCCATTTTAATGTAAAATCATTCATTCAAATTGTTTAAATTTAAAATTGTGTAAAATTTAGTGTAATATTATTAAGCGTTAAACATTAATAAAAATAATATTTGAAAAAAGAAAATAAAATTTTTATTAAACATAGAATTAAAAATATGAATATTATTTCAGTTATAATATTACATTGTATTTTTATACATTACACTTGTTATATTTTCAAATTGTATCAATTTTCATTGAAATTTTAAACAACTAATGCTTCAAAATTTTAATGTGAGATTTAATTTCACGAAAAAAAAAAAGAAAACTGATAAGATATGATTTGACTGACAATTTGATTATTATTACAAACAATTCGATTATTGACTTTTTTTTTTTTTTAAATGCTAAATCTATTGAATTACACATTTTTTTAGTTGATTAAACTTTTTAAATTCGTCAATTTCTTTTTTTTTTGACGAAATATTTTTTTAAATTTAATATTTCAATTATATAAATTAAATATTTGTCAAAAATAATATTATTAATATGTGAGCATATAATTAAAACAAAATTTAATTGCTATAATTTCTATACCAATCATTTTAACAAATAACAGTAAATGCATCTCCATTAATTTTAAAAGTAACAAAAAAAAAAAAAAAAAACGAAACAAATTTTAGTTTTTAATTTTTTTTTTTATTACGGTACATTTAACATTTATTTATTTATTTATTTTTTAAATTTTAAATATATATAGTTGTTTTCTTTTTTTCAAAGTTTTAAATCAATTTTTAACAAATTTGCTATTTATTTATTTAAAAAATAATTTTAATATATTGATAAATTCAATGAAAATATATTCTCTTAAGTGTTATCAAATGATAAAAATAATCACATTAAACATTTAATTCATGAAATACAACTTTTAAAATATTTTATTTTTATTGTTTTATTCGTTTTTATTTTAAACTTACAATTGTTTCTTTCTCACCTTCATTTTTTATATAATTTATGTTGATGATGATATGATAACATATCTAATATCAGAATTATCACCGATGATATGATGTCATATCTTAATATCAAAATTATCACCGATGATATGATAACATATTCTAATATCAGAATTATCACCGATGATACGGTAACATATCTTAATATCAGAATTATCACCGATGATATGATGTCATATCTTAATATCAAAATTATCACCGATGATATGATAACATATTTTAATATCAGAATTATCACCGATGATATGATGTCATATCTTAATATCAAAATTATCACCGATGATATGATAACATATTTTAATATCAGAATTATCACCGATGATATGATGTCATATCTTAATATTAGAATTATCACCGATGATATGGTATCATATCTTATTGTCAGGATTATCACCGTTAATGTTTAATTAGTTTTTTTAAATGATTAGAGGAAATTGTGAATTTATCAGTGATAGAAAAATTCATATAATTTTTAATAAATTATAAAATACCCATTTGCAATTTTGATTAATAAATATAAAATTCCTAAATATGAAATTTTCTGCTAGTTTTTTTTTTTTCAGTATTCCAGTTCGATGTAATAATTTTAAATTGATTTCCTTGAAATTGATTTAATTGATTAATAATTTAGAAATTTTAAATATTGATTAATAGACTTCCTGTATTATATTGGAATCATTGGAATTAGTATGAATGTATTAATATACTTATATTTGAATTAAATTATTCAATTCTCAAAAAAAAAAAAAAAAAAATTGAAAGGAATTAAATGTTAGAACAATTTCTGTCTGCCGAAGAACTGGTAATTAATTTGATTTAAATTTAAAATTGATAAAATTTGCTGAATGTATTAAATTTTTAAGTTATTTTACTTAAACACAACCAAAGGTAGGAAGAAGGAGTATAGAGGACAAAAGAAAGAGGTCATTGTCGCATATAGAGGTCATCTGCGACACAATTTCTTCTAACAATAACAATCTTTCTCGAACAAACTCTTTTGTCAAACAGGTTTCTCCTTCCCTCTCCCTCTCCCTCTCTCTCTCCCTCCCTCATAAACAGAAGAAATTTCTTTTTTTTTTTTCTCTCTCTCTCTGTTTTTTCTTTTGCTCACTTAAGAACTGGGTCAATCAATGTTTTATTTCACATTTCAGATGCGTTCCTGTTTGTGTTTGCCTATCTACCTGCATGATGAATTTATATACATTTATTATACATTTCTGCATGCAAAACTGCATTTCTGCATGCATTTTCAAATCGATAATTCTGCTTTCCTCAATTCTACAATCTAATTTTATTAATTAACAATAATTTTACTGCTATTTTCTCTTGTCTTTTTTTTTTTTTTTGCTTCTTATATATATATTTTTTTTTTAAATTCACTTCAAAAGATTTCAGTTTTTTTTTTTTTTTTTTTTTTAAAATTTTTATGACAAATTTGATGATTCATCAGCACATATAAATATAATAAAATTTGTGGATTTTTTTTTTTTTTTTTTCAAAAATGTTTGATAAATTGATGAATTCTATCAATAAAAAGAGAACGAATAAATTTCATACAATTTTATTTGTAATATTAAATTGATAATTTTTACATTTCATTCGAATGATAAGCTATCATTTGCTTTATTGTTATGATTATAGAATGAAAATTTTATAAAATGTCATTTCTCGGTTCTGCGATTATTCAAAATATGATTTGAATATTTGAATAATTTATTATGAAGGAATGATAGTAGGTTGATGATATCATTTAAATTTTTATCAAATAGTTAATTTATTGTTATTATTAATTTTATTATTACTATTATTATATATTGTTATTATTAATTATTAATTAAAAGTTAATTTGTTATTATTATTAATAATTTATTATTATTATTAATTTATTATTATTACTATTATTAATTTATTATTATTATTAATTATTATTGTTATTGTTATTATTATCATTATCATCATCATCATCATCATTATTATTATTATTATTGTTATCATTATTATGATATGTAAATGAAATTTTCTCTCTCTTTTTTAATTTATCAAAGTATGTTATTTATTATTATTATAAATAATATTCAATTGCTTCTTCTTCTTCCTCTATTGTCGATATCAAAATATTTTACTCAATGACTAATCTTTTCTTTGTTATCATAACGATGTAATGGAAAAATTACTGCAAATATTGCAACTAAAATCATGATAAAAAATGATAAGCATTGATTAAATTTCTTTTCCTATTAAAAAAAAAAAAAGAAAAAATATTTTGCATTTTTTTTTTTGAAAAAACACGCAAAATTCATAAGTCTTAATAAATTTAATTATTTTTAATGCTATAAAAGTATAATTGTTACTGAATTGCACAATAAATATTATTATTCCTTATCATTTGATCACTAAAATTAATTTCTTATCATCCAAAAAATGATAAGCAAAACAATGATTTTTTCATGATAAATGAACAATAAAAATATGATATTTCTTTTTTCTTTTTTTATCTTATCTAATTTTTTACGACTAATTTTGCCATACCATTTGATAAAACATTTTAAATTTACAGAACAAAAACTTTAATTATTTGAAGAATTTTTCATCAATTTCAATATTCCAATATATTATTGATCAAATTTCTATTCATCTACAATCATTTAATTAATAATTAATTACTAATTAATTGTATCCGTTGCATTAATTTTTCATAAATTTTACATTTATATAAATTTAAAGTTTATATAAATTTTTTCATATATTTTTGATATAAATTTTTTTTTTCATATATGTCTAGAAAATTTTGCAGCAAAAAAAAAAAAAAAAAAAAAAAAAAAATTTATTCATAGTTGTAAAATTTTTTACTTCAAGAATTTTCTCTCTACTTTGTTATTCCGATAGATCAGTCAAGTTTTTATCATTGTTAATTGCCGAATAATCATAATTGTACCTGTCTGCCTAATAATTATTCTAACTTGCACCAGGATTATTTGATTAGTAAACAAAGAAATAATTTTTGTTAATTAAAATTTATAAACAATAACAGTGATATAATTTGATTGAGAACAAACAAATCCGGAAAATTTGACTGAGAACAAACAAATCCGGTTTTGTGCTTAACTGGACATATGCAAAATCCGGCTTACTGATCCATCATCTATGATGTGATAATAGGACTTTATAATGATTCTTTCCTGTTAAAAAAAAAAAAAATTTTTATCTGAGTAATTATGAAAAAAATAATTTTGCATTAAATTTTAAATATAAATTTATTTTTAACGAAGAAAAAATAAAAATAAAAAAAAAAAAAAAAAAAACATTTGCTCAGTGTAATTCTTTTTGTTGTTTTTCTTTTTTAATTTTTTAATATTATTTATTATACAAATTTATTTTTTATTATGCGAAAAGAAAAAGAAATATTCTTTAATCATTTTTAGTTTTGTTTTTTTAATGCAAATTTTAAAATTTTTTTTTTTTTTTCATTACTTATTCCATTCAAAATTAACTATCCCTCTGACCTTTGACATTAATGATAGTTGATTTGTATAAATTCTAGTAATTTTTAATAATAAGTATAATTTTTAGTAATTTTTAATAATAAATATTATTTTTAGTAACAAGTATAATTTTTTGTTGTAAATTACATAATTCGAAAAAACAGAAAGAAAATCCATTTTCATCATATGATTAATTATTCAAATAAAAAACAAGCAAGCATAAAACTGAAAAAAAAAAAAAAAAAACCTGTTTTCCTGATCAAAAATTAATATCCGATTTTCCACTGTTTTACTTCCAATTTCAATTATCTCAAATTTGATGATTCTGATAATTTATCAAATGTTTATGAAATCATTTTTGGATTGCTATTAATTTTCCTCATTTTTCTCTTGTTTTTTTTTTTTTTGTTTTCTTTGAAATGAACAAGTTGATAAGATTAATTGATATAAATCATTATTTACATTTATTTATTTTTTGATAAATAAGTTATTTTTGTAAATAAGTTACTATTTTTTTTGATAAATAATCTGATCATATGTTACTTTTAAATATTTAAAACTGTCATTTCATTATTGTAAAATTATATTAAATTGTCATTATTTTTATCAATAATAATTAAAAATTGTTAACTGTGCTTTTTTTTTTTTTTTTTGCATTTTTATTTATCCAAATTTACAGATTGATTAAAAGTCGTAATTATTGTGATCGGCATTTTTTTTAATCTTTTATCTATCACAATCTACCATCGATTAATAACGAAAAAATGCCATTGACCTGTAGTGATTGCCCGAAGATATGTTGTTCCGTAATTATACCTGTAAGTTTCCCTTTTTTTTTTACCTTTTTCAACTAAATAATTTAATTTTTTTATAATTTATATATTTCGCTTCTATTTTTACTATATAATTTGTTCCTTCAAATTATTATGCCTAAATTATCAAAAAAATAAAACTTTAAAAAATTATCAATAAAATGATTTAATAATTCAAAAAATTTTTTCATTTGTTAAATTAAACATCGTAGTTGTTTCTCCGATAAAAAAAAAAAAAAAAAAAAAAAAAACACTTTTACATTTTTATTCTTTTGTTATTATTTATTAAATTCTTTTCTTTTGAATATGATGACATCATATAAGAGTTTTTCTCAATTTCCAATTTTTTTTTTTAAATAAATTCAGGTTTTAGAATTAATCACTGTTTCATCACTACAAAAACCATTATTATAATAATTTTTTAAAAATAAAATACAGTAAAAATTGACACAATTAATTCTAAAATTAATACCAATTGCGCCACTTATATTATCTAGCAATTAAATATGTGCTAATTGAACTGAATGCTAAAATGTTTGAAAGATTGAAATAAAATAATAAAAATTTTTTATGTACATATAAGAATTTTTGTAAATTTAATTTATAAAGTTTTATAATCCAAAAAAAAAGAAAAAAAAATGACAAATTAATTTAAAATTCAATACTAATAATTCATTCCACTGTGCTTTTTAATTTTTTTTTTTTTAGTTTCTATAAAGGATCTTTTTTTATTTTTATGATAGCAAAACATTTTTTTTTTTTCGTCTACTAAATTAATGATTAAATTCATGATAATGATTTAAATTTTTGTTGATTTATTTAAAATGTTTAAATTGTTTTTTTTTTGTTTTTAAATTAAATAATTTTTTTTTTAGCCTATTGGTGTATTTTTCGAGAAAGGTTGCGGTACCGACTTGGTTATTAATATCCTGCTAACATTACTTGGTTATATACCTGGTTTGATACATGCTTGCTTCATTATCGTCAAATATTGATCGTTATTGAAATTTCAATTGATAAAAAATATCAATCATTCATCAATTCATTTCATTTCTAATTTTTTTTCACACAATTAATCCTTATGCTTTTTTTTTTCCTTTTTATTAGCATTCAATTTTAAATTCATTCATTTGAACTTTTTAAAACATACAATTTCTTTTCCTTCTCTTCTCTCTCTCTCTCTCTCATATAATCTTTGCCTATTGCATTTGTAATTTAATTAAAAAATGAGCAGTTTGTGATTTACTTTTTTTTTTTTAAAATTTAAAAAGTTGACCTTTCAAAAATTCTTAGAATTTAAAAAGTTAACAGCTTTATTTTATTTATAATTCGTATAATTAAATTTTTCTTATTAAAATTCTTTTTTCTAACTTTTGATAACTAATACTATGATTTTATTCTAGGAGGAATTCGTTTTGCTAATATTACATTGTTTATCAAAATTGGCAGATAATTTTATAAATTTAAACTCATTTAACATTCATGCAAAATTTGTAAGATTTTTTTTTTATAATATAAACTAATACTTAACTAATTAATTCATTAATTGTTCCATGCTTCTATTTTCTTGTTTAAAAGTAATGAAAACGAATATGATTTATTATAGTTTTATTTTTCTTTTTTTTTTTTTAAATTAGTAAAATCGAGAATGAATTTCAATCCTTTACATTTACATATTACACATTTTATTTAGTCTTCAAACTATACATTTAACTTTTTTATTCCACCTCCTTTCCTCTCATTTTTTTTTTTTTTTTTGCTAAAAATAAATGTGAATTATTTAGTTTCTTCTTTTTTTTAATTTGAGCTGTCAAGTGACCACATCGCAAATGACCAGATCCCATGCAATGCATATAAAATAATCAATTAAATTCTAAATAATTTTTTTTTTTTTTAGTGAATTGCTATTTTTTAATAGTTCTAACGCTTAATTAGAATTTAATTTCATAATACTACAATTTATTTCCTTGTTTTTAAAATACAAAAACTTTTACAAATTGTTAGGATTTTTTTTTCAAATTGTTGGCAAATTTTTTTTTTTTTTTTTTTTTTTTCTTATGGACAAATAATAGAAGCCTTTTAACACTAAAATTTATATTTGAAAGAGATTAAATTATAAAAAAAAAAAAAAAAAAAATCCTATCTAATTTTTTACGATTATTTTTGCCGTACCATTTGATAAAACTTTTTAAATTTACAGAACAAAAACTTTAATTATTTGAAGAATTTTTCATCAATTCCAATATTTCAATGTTCTAATATATTATGGATCAAATTTCTATTCATCTGTAATCATTTAATTAATAATTAATTACTAATTAATTGTATTCGTTGCATTAATTTCTCATAAATTTTACATTTATATAAATTTAAAGTTTATATAAATTTTTTTCGTATATTTTTAATATAAATTTTTTTTCATATGTCTAGAAAATTTTGCAACAAAAAAAAAAAAAAAAAAAAAAATTAATTCAGTCATAATTGTAAAATTTTTTACTTGAAGAATTTTCTCTCTACTTTGTTATTCCGATAGATCAGTCAAGTTTTTATCATTGTTAATTGCCGAATAATCATAATTGTACCTGTCTGCCTAATAATTATTCTAACTTGCACCAGGATTATTTGATTAGTAAACAAAGAAATAATTTTTGTTAATTAAAATTTATAAACAATAGCAGTGATATAATTTGATTGAGAACAAACAAATCCGGTTTATGCTTAACTGGACATATGCAAAATCCGGATTACTTATCCATCATCTATGATTGATAATAGGACTTTATAATGATTTTTTCCTGTTAAAAAAAAAAAAAAAGCTTATCTTAGTAATTATGAAAAAAATAATTTTACATTAAATTTTAAATATAAGTTTATTTTTAACGAACAAAAAATAAAAATAAAAAAAAAAAAAAAAAAAAAAAAACATTTGCTCAGTGTAACTCTTTCTGTTTTTTTTTTAATTTTTTAATATTATTTATTATAGAAATTAATTTTTTATTATGCAAAAAGAAAAAGAAATATTCTTTAATCACTTTCAGTTTTTTTTAATGCAAATTTTAAAAATCATTTTTTTTTTTTCATTACTTATTTCATTCAAAATTAACTATCCCTCGGACCTTTGACATTAATGATAATTGATTTGTATAAATTCTAGTAATTTTTAATAATGAGTATTATTTTTAGTAACAAGTATAATTTTTGTTGTAAATTACATAATTCGAAAAAAACAGAAAGAAAATCCATTTTCATCGTATGATTAATTATTCAAATAAAAAACAAGCAAGCATAAAACTGAAAAAAAAAAACCTGTTTTCCTGATCAAAAAGTAATATCCGATTTTCCATTGTTTTACTTCCAATTTCAATTATCTCAAATTGATGATATGATAATTTATCAAATGTTTATGAAATTATTTTTGGATTGCTATTAATTTTCCTCATTTTTCTCTTGTTTTTTTTTTTTTTGTTTTCTTTGAAATGAACAAGTTGATAAGATTAATTGATATAAATCATTATTTACATTTATTTATTTTTTGATAAATAAGTTATTTTTGTAAATAAGTTACTATTTTTTTTGATAAATAATCTGATCATATGTTACTTTTAAATATTTAAAACTGTCATTTCATTATTGTAAAATTATATTAAATTGTCATTATTTTTATCAATAATAATTAAAAATTGTTAACTGTGTTTTTTTTTTTTTGCATTTTTATTTATCCAAATTTACAGATTGATTAAAAGTCGTAATTATTGTGATCGGCATTTTTTTTAATCTTTTATCTATCACAATCTACCATCGATTAATAACGAAAAAATGCCATTGACCTGTAGTGATTGCCCGAAGATATGTTGTTCCGTAATTATAGCTGTAAGTTTCTTTTTTTTTCCTTTTTCAACTAAATAATTTAATTATTTTATAATTTATATATTTCGCTTTTATTTTTACCATATAATTTATTCCTTCAAATTATTATACCTAAATCATCAAAAAAATAAGACTTTAAAAAATTTGAAAAAATTATCAATAAAATGATTTAATAACTCAAAAAATTTTTTCATTTGTTAAATTAAACATCGTAGTTGTTTCTCCGATAAAAAAAAAAAAAACACTTTTACATTTTTATTCTTTTGTTATTATTTATTAAATTCTTTTCTTTTGAATATGATGACATCATATAAGAGTTTTTCTCAATTTCCAATTTTTTTTTAAATGAATTTTAAATAAATTCAGGTTTTAGAATTAATCACTAATTCATCACTGCAAAAACCATTATTATAATAATTGTTTAAAAATAAAATATAGTAAAAACTGACACAATTAATTCTAAAATTAATACCAATTGCGCCACTTATATTATTAAGCAATTAAATATGTGCAAATTGAACTGAATGCTAAAATGTTTGAAAGATTGAAATAAAATAACAAAAATTTTTTATGCACATATAAGAATTTAGTAAATTTAATTTATAAAGTTTTATAATCCAAAACAAAAAAATGACAAATTAATTTAAAATTCAGTATTAATAATTCATTCTATTGTGCTTTTTAAATTTTTTTTTAGCTTCTATAAAGAAAAATTTTTTTTCTTATGTAAGCAAAACATTTTTTTTTTTCATCTATTAAATTAATGATTAAATTCATGATAATTTTTGTTAATTTATTTTTAAATTTTTAAATTTTTTTTTTGCTTTTAAATTAAATAATTTTTTTTTAGCCTAATGGTGTATTTTTTGAGAAAGGTTGCGGTACCGACTTGGTTATTAATATCCTGCTAACAATACTTGGTTATATATCTGGTTTGATATATGCTTGCTTCATTACCGTCAAATATTGATCGTTATTGAAATTTCAATTGATTAAAAAATATCGATCATTCATCAATTCATTTCATTTCTTATTTTTTCACACAATTATTCCTTAAAAATGCTGCGTTATATAAAAAATCTTCAAGAAGTAAATTTGAATGTTGAATATCGTTTTATTTACAATAGTACATTCATCATCATGTTGTCTATAAATCGGATTTCAGAAATTGAATCAGAAATGGTCAAAGGGTTTGGATGAAATGCAAAAAATGGCGAGTAAAATGAAAATACTGCATGAGTATGCAGAGAAAAACTTTGAAAGCTTGAGCGTATTATTGGATTGCTTGCATGGCCGAGAAATTAAACAGTTGGAAAATAATGAAAGAGAAGGAGATACTTTCAAGAAAATATGTGAAGAAGTAATGCAGGTTTGCTTCTTCTTTCGAGAAATTTTCATTGTTTTGTGGAGTTTCAAAACTGTTAAATAATGTTAAGATTGTTTTTTAAATCAAATTTTTGTCAATTTTGGGAGCTAAAAAGGACGGCTCAGCATTTGCGAATCAATGAGGAAGATATAAAATATCAAAGCTCAATTTTGCTTGAGAATTTGGATTTTGGAAGTGAAATTTTTGCTGCAATAATTCGTGCTGCTGTAAATTTAACAAAGGAAAATGATGAACTGAAAAATGAAAATGCAGAACTCAGGAATACGATTTTTATATTGGAAAAAGAAAACACAGACTTAAAAGAGGTAATACTTTGGATTGTAAATCCGTATATATTACAATGATAATTTCAAGCAATTTCAGTCTGCTTTAACTACCTGTCCAGTTGTGGAATTTGGCAGTTTCAATCTTATCTATCTTAAGCTAATAGGTTTTTCCATAACAATTTACAACACTGCTAAAGTAATATATCACAACCGTACCATTTTCGGGTGACATTATCAGATAACTATAGATTATTTGGTGACATTATCAGATAACACTATAGAAATACTGAGTACATTGTTAGTTTTAATTTCTTTGAAAATTTTTTATAGATGAGAAAAATGTCAATTGTACAAGAGAAAAAATTTGAAGAGGTAGAATACAGATTAGACCGTTTGCGAGAAAAAAGTGAACGATTAATAAAAGCGTGCTATGATGAGGATGAGGAAGTTGATGATCTTAAAAGTCAGATATCAGAATGATTGAATGCAAATCACTAACTTTAGGCTGATATGATTTGCTTTAGCAATAAGAAAGTGGAAATTTTTTGCTTTTAGCTTTTGCTTTGCCCATTTTTTTTTTTTTTTTATTTGCTTTTCTACACCAGAAATATCATGTAGGAATGAACCACCAGCAATTGGAATCGCGTAAAAAAAAAATAGTTTTACGTTACTTTTATAATCCTCAACATTACTCAGAATGCTAGTGGTTTAAAAATCAGTAAGGTAAGGGTTGAAATAATGTTTGTTTACATGATATATAATTTGAAACAGTTTTACATTTCCAGTGTTCAATTAAGATAAGTTTTTGTATTATGGATTATTACAATTTTATTTGATATTTTTTTGTAAATTATTTGAAGGTTCGCGAGATTATTTCGAATTTCACGACAATGCATCAAAAATTCTACATACTATAGCAACAGTTGATTACAAAAAATTTTTTCCATTCTTTTTTAACAAAAATGCATTTTTCCAAATTACTTCAAATCGTTTGAAAGCTGAATTAAGCAAGAAAAATTACATTTATTTACAAAGAAGCAAATATAAAATCCCAATAAAGTATCAAAGAATACACAAAAAAATTTTTACAAATTAGAATCTAGAATCTTTGATGCACAACTGCAAATTCAAAATGATAAAAATAAGTGATAGCATAAAATAAATTATACCAAAATTAGTTATCTAATGACATTACTACCATTTAATATTCAATTTCTGTAATGAAATTAAACTATTCATGACTACATATCTAAAAATAACCATAATTAAAAATTTTTAGGGAAAAGTAATAAATACGATCTATGAATCCATAAGATGAAAAAATAACCCCAATTATTTTAATTAATATCAAATATTGCAAATCTATAATAAAACTATAATAAAACAAAAATAACTAGAAAATTCCTCTTCAAAGATTGATTTAATACTAAAATAATTGAAGTAATTTGGAAAAATGCATTTTTGTTAAAAAAGAATGGAAAAAATTTTTTGTAATCAACTGTTGCTATAGTATGTAGAATTTTTGATGCATTGTCGTGAAATTCGAAATAATCTCGCGAACCTTCAAATAATTTACAAAAAAATATCAAATAAAATTATAATAATCCATAATACAAAAACTTATCTTAATTGAACACTGGAAATGTAAAACTGTTTCAAATTATATATCATGTAAACAAACATTATTTCAACCCTTACCTTACTGATTTTTAAACCACTAGCATTCTGAGTAATGTTGAGGATTATAAAAGTAACGTAAAACTATTTTTTTTTTACGCGATTCCAATTGCTGGTGGTTCATTCCTACATGATATTTCTGGTGTAGAAAAGCAAATAAAAAAAAAAAAAATGGGCAAAGCAAAAGCTAAAAGCAAAAAATTTCCACTTTCTTATTGCTAAAGCAAATCATATCAGCCTAAAGTTAGTGATTTGCATTCAATCATTCTGATATCTGACTTTTAAGATCATCAACTTCCTCATCCTCATCATAGCACGCTTTTATTAATCGTTCACTTTTTTCTCGCAAACGGTCTAATCTGTATTCTACCTCTTCAAATTTTTTCTCTTGTACAATTGACATTTTTCTCATCTATAAAAAATTTTCAACGAAATTAAAACTAGAAATGTACCCAGTATTTCTATAGTGTTATCTGTAAATAAGGAATTAGACAGCAAACATGTGACCAAATAAAATATAGTCAAAATTTCGTGATTATTAATTCAAACAATATGACGCAAAATAATGAATCTTTACCGGTTTTTCATTAACGTCGACAAAATATATTCGAATTTGAATCTCAAATTCGCCCCAACCTGTTTCGGTCACTTCATACGGCGGTTTTTCGACCACTAAAAAATAGCATAAAACTAAACATATTATTAAGCATTCTTTCTCAGTGATATTCTATATTTTTCATATTCTTTCATATATGTATAGCAGTATAATTTCATGTCAAATACAGAAATTTTTGTGAAGAACAAAAGTTCTTCTATTTTCACTTATGTATCTATATTATATGACAACTTCTAAATTTCATGTCCACTTTTGACGTTATAAGTTAACTCCAATTCATAAACTATAATCGTTAAGAATTGGATAAAAGTAGAATTCTAATCAAAACTAAAAGTTTGCCATTCAGCATATGAAAATGCACAATTAGATTACAAACTAAAATTATAATATCATAATAACAATGTGATAATCTAATTAGGCTAGTTATTCCAGACAGAAAAAAAAAAAAAAAACTAATATTAAAAAAAAAAAGAAATAAATTACTTCGTGTTGCATTAGCATATGAATCGTGTAATTTGAATTGTACTTTTCGAATATACTTTGATGGATCTTCATTGTAGTAAGGTTTCACGAATACTGTCCATTCATGTGTATGCCCATCTTCTTCGCGTTTTTTACCCAAATAATGGGCAGTATTACCATAAACAATTGGTCGAATGAATATTTTATCTTTTACACGTTCCATCACAATTACAATAAACCATTAAGATAGCAAATGCTACTCTTTTATCATTCGTTCCGCTCCAACCTAAATATAATTCATTATCAAATGATAATGCTAAATTTGCTAAACTTTGTTAACTTCTACGATGAGTACTAAAGTAAGTATTAAGCAATTAAAATTAAAGTAGGATTTTAAAATGTTAACAAGACAAAAGGAATAAAGATATGAAATGCCAAATTATAAATTTAAATACTATCATTGTAACCAATGAAATAAGTAATTAATTATTTCATTAAGTAAAGGATAAATAAATTTGGCAAAAGTAAACAAAATAATTTCACAAATGACATATAATACTAACATTGAAAGAAAAACATTGATAGTTTACTGAAGTGCAACATTATTTCAATTTCTCATTGCAAATTTTAAACGCTGAAATTTGAACTGATACTGATACATTTAGATTTTTCCTTTGCTATTAACAATAGTTACATGTGATCCAGTAATTTTCGAATTTTAACAAAAAAAAAATATCTTTTGAAACAGTACAGGTGATTGGAGGAAATATTTTAAAAAAAAAAAAAAAAATGCAAAAATGGTAAGAAAACAAAGATACAAAGAAATTGTTATATCACACATTGATAAGAATTTATAAGATGAAATAATGAATTATAATTGAGGAAAGTGAAGAAATAATTAAAAATGGAATGGAAGTAAAAGATATTTGAGAATAAACTGAAAAACCAATTTAACTGATAAGTGATAAGACATTAATCATTGCCTTATCTCGAATAACACTACCCCAACCGCACGGTGTCACCTTGCCAAATTCAGAATTTAAAATTTCGGTTTGGAGACGATTTGCGATTATCGCTTATACATTTGAGTGTATAATGTGTTCCTGATCGGAATAAAACCGGAATGGGGGCCATCCTGACCGAACATTTCTGAATTTTCACTAAAAACTTTATCACATCATCATTTTAGTAATTTTTAGGCGCAAAAAAATTAATAACAATTTTTTCGATTGTCATTGAATCGATAGCATATGTGGCAAATTTTTTTTTATGGCTAATAATAGAAGCCTTTTAACACTAAAATTTAAATTTAAAAGAGATTTAATTATTAAAAAAAAATAGTTCAATAATTTGTTTGAGAAATTTAAATGTAAGAGAATTTAATAATATAATTTTATTTATTTTCATTTAATTCAGTTAATACATATTTGTTTGATTTACTTTAAAAATTCATACATATTTTAGTTTTTTTTTTCTCACATCTAAATATAAATTTAAACTTTAATTAAATCTTAATTCCATCTTTTTTTTTTTGTTTAAATTAATTACAGTGTTTTTGCTTGTTTAATAAAATTAACTTATAATCGAAAAATTGAATTAAAAGAGGGAAATTTTTTTTCTTTATTCCCATGAACAAATAACTGAAATTTTAATTTTCAACTTTAAGTTTTAATTTTGTTTTTCACTTTTGTTCAGATCTAATTCTCAATTCTAAATCATAGAAAGAGCTAATTTAGAATGATAATTGTAAAAATTTTCTTCAAAAAATTTATTTTTATCTCAAATTATGAAAAATCGATAAAGTTTTTAAAGAAAAAAGTGGAATAATAAATTTTAAAAATTAAAAAATCATTTTGAAACGGCAAATTTGCTATTTATTAATTGATAAAGAATTGAATATTCAATTATAACCTGTGCTAATAATTAATATTTATTTTGGATTTTCATTTTATTTTCAAGAAAAAATAAAAATATAATTTATTGTAATATGCTAAAAATTATATTTTTATTTTATTACATATTTTTATTGTATTAAACTTTATTTTTAATTTTTTTCATGAAAATAAATGAAAAATTGTCTAAAATTTCTATAATTCCTTTTTTTCTCGCAATTTTTTTTTTTAATTTTTTGTTTATTTAAATGTTATTTATAACAAGAAATTAATTATTAATAAATTTTAAAGTTTAACTTTCAATAAAAAATAAAGGAAAATAATATAAACTCTATCATATCTAAATAAAACAAACATTCAATTCTATGAAATTTCTGTTATTTCATTATATTTTCAAAATAAAAATATATGAAATTAATTAATTGTATTAATTTTAAACTGAAAGTTCAAAATTTCAAATATCACCTATGCTACTAATTAACATTTATTTTAGATTTTCATTTTATTTTCATGAAAATAACAATAAAAATATAATTTATTGTAATATGCTAAAAATTATGTAAAAACTGAGAGTTCAAATTTTTTTTATAACTTTTTTTTGTTAAATTTTTATAAAATTTTATGATAGAATTATTTTTATTTTTGCACACTTTTTTAGTAAAATATTTTAAAATTGTCATTTGATAAATAATATTTGCTAATAAATTTGTTGAGTTGTACAAAGAAAATTTTAGTAAATTTAATAAAAAATTTTAAAAGTAAAATTTTGATTTCTTTTTCCAATCATTTATTGAGCAAATATTTCTTGCAGCCGCATGTGCAGCTGCAGTTGCAGTTGCAAGTGCAATTGCATATCTGCTTGCACATACAAATATATTAGTTTATTGATCCAATAATGACATTATTATTATTACTACTATTGCTCAAGTAGATCTAATCATTACTTACTTTCTTCTTTCACAATTACTTCTTACTTATTACTTAATATTTACTTATTGAATTGATATACATTACTTATTATTAAAATTGATGTTAGTTGATTATTTCAATCCTTAATTCTCATTTTATACTAACTATTTGTCAAAATGATTAATTAATTTGTTTTTTTCTAATATCAAATATTTATTTGCTATATTAATTTGAATTAATGAGTGAATTAATTAATTAAAATTAATTTATGTTATCCTATTTCAATTCAATCCCTAAGTATGTAAGTTACATTCTGTTCTGTTAATTAATTAGTACATAGAGTAGAAGTAATTTAGTTGCAGTTAAATTTTTTTTTTTTTTTTTGCTTTAAAATTACAATTTGTTGAAAAAATTTCTAATTATTACGAAGTACTTAAAATAGTTAAAAATTAAAACTAATTACTATAAATTATGGATTTAAAAATTTTAATAACTTTCGAAAACTCATAAAATTAAAAACTAAAAAACACATATTTTTAAGTAACTAATTATGTAATAAATAATAATAAAATTAGTAAAAGAAATAATATCAAATAGAAATATTAAGAAATTAAGAAACTGACAATGCTTACATTTAATTGTCATTGTCTTGTTGTCAAATATTCATTTTTGTTGTTGTTGTAGATTTATGCGTATGACATAATTAAGTATAAAATTTGAAATTATAATTTGTACTTTGTGAGCTGTTGTTAAATTGCTAAATTCATAATTAAATTTTTACATAATTAATTAACTGATTAAAATTTAATTAAATAATTTAGCTTTCCTTTAAGGCTTGTCACAGTGATGGCTTCAGAAGTGGATGCTTCATCATTGGCAAGCATCATTGAATTAAATGTTAGTGAAATATGAATAAATTTAATTAATTAATATATTTTAAGTTTTAAGTGTGATTTTAAAGTATTATCAATTTACAATTAAGGAAAAATATACCATACTTTATATTTTTTTCAAAAAATATTACATATTTTAAACCTAAAATCATTTCATAATGATAATTTCCGAATTTGAAAAGCCAAAAAACCCATTTTGCTTGTTTTTTTTAGGTTATATTTAAGTTAATAAATTTGTGATATGGTATTTTTTTAAATCGTTTATAAATTTTGAATTTTTTTTCAGGATGCGCTTGTAGATTCGGAATGGTTCTGTCCAGGTGAAATTCATTCAATAATACCAACCGGAAATAAATGGAGTAAACGGAAAAGGAAAATAGAAGCAAATAAATTTCATGATAATACACATTCAAATTGTTTATTTTATATGCGTTGGTATGAAGCATATAAAATTCGTGCTTTAAAACAGCGATTTGTAAGTTTGCTTGCTAATTTTAATGTTTTAAAAAAAATTTTTTTAAATCAAATTTTACTTAGATTCAATATAGTTATTTTTAAAATAACAATTTTGTGAATTGAAAAAAAAGTTTTTTTTTTTTTTTTTTTTAATTTAAAATTGTAAAATTCTCGTGTACAATTGTCAAATTGTGTTAAATATTTTAGGAACAATATAAAATAGATGAAATACAATCGTTTATAAAGCAAAAAATTCAAAAAATGAATGATGTTGTAAGAGATGAAGAAATTAAATTACGCTTAATTTCATCAGTTATTCTAAAACCGGATCATATGCAAAGTAGATTTAAATATATTACAATTCCGCATATATTACAATGATAATTTCAAGCAATTCCAGTACTTCAATTATTTTAGTATTAAACCAATCTTTGAAGAGGAATTTTTCTAGTTATTTTTGTTTTGTTATAGAAATGATTTGCAATATTTGATATTAATTAAAATAATGGGGTTATTTTTTCCATCTTATGCACTCATAGATCGTATTTATTAACTAGAAAATATCAAAAATCGTATCTTTTTCCAATATAAAACTCTTATTCCTGAGTTCTGCATTTTCATTTTTCAGTTCATCGTTTTCCTTTGTTAAATTTTCAGCAGCACGAATTATTGCAGCAATAATTTCACTTGCAAAATCCAAATTCTCAAGCAAAGTTGAGCTTTGATATCTTATATCTTCCTCATTGATTCGAAAATGCTGAGCCGTCCTTTTTAGCTCCCAAAATTGACAAAAATTTGATTTAAAAAACAATCTTAACATTATTTAACAGTTTTGAAACTCCACAAAACAATGAAAATTTCTCGAAAGAAGAAGCAAACCTGCATTACTTCTTCACATATTTTCTTGAAAGTATCTCCTTCTCTTTCATTATTTTCCAACTGTTTAATTTCTCGGCCATGCAAGCAATCCAATAATACGCTCAAGCTTTCAAAGTTTTTCTCTGCATACTCATGCAGTATTTTCATTTTACTCGCCATTTTTTGCATTTCATCCAAACCCTTTGACCATTTCTGATTCAATTTCTGAAATCCGATTTATAGACAACATGATGATGAATGTACTATTGTAAATAAAACGATATTCAACATTCAAATTTACTTCTTGAAGATTTTTTATATAACGCAGCATTTTTAAGGAATAATTGTGTGAAAAAATAAGAAATGAAATGAATTGATGAATGATCGATATTTTTTAATCAATTGAAATTTCAATAACGATCAATATTTGACGGTAATGAAGCAAGCATATATCAAACCAGATATATAACCAAGTATTGTTAGCAGGATATTAATAACCAAGTCGGTACCGCAACCTTTCTCAAAAAATACACCATTAGGCTAAAAAAAAATTATTTAATTTAAAAGCAAAAAAAAAATTTAAAAATTTAAAATAAATTAACAAAAATTATCATGAATTTAATCATTAATTTAATAGATGAAAAAAAAAATGTTTTGCTTACATAAGAAAAAAAATTTTTCTTTATAGAAGCTAAAAAAAATTTAAAAAGCACAATAGAATGAATTATTAATACTGAATTTTAAATTAATTTGTCATTTTTTTTTTTGGATTATAAAACTTTATAAATTAAATTTACTAAATTCTTATATGTGCATAAAAAATTTTTGTTATTTTATTTCAATCTTTCAAACATTTTAGCATTCAGTTCAATTTGCACATATTTAATTGCTTAATAATATAAGTGGCGCAATTGGTATTAATTTAGAATTAATTGTGTCAGTTTTTACTATATTTTATTTTTAAACAATTATTATAATAATGGTTTTTGCAGTGATGAATTAGTGATTAATTCTAAAACCTGAATTTATTTAAAATTCATTTAAAAAAAAATTGGAAATTGAGAAAAACTCTTATATGATGTCATCATATTCAAAAGAAAAGAATTTAATAAATAATAACAAAAGAATAAAAATGTAAAAGTGTTTTTTTTTTTTTTATCGGAGAAACAACTACGATGTTTAATTTAACAAATGAAAAAATTTTTTGAGTTATTAAATCATTTTATTGATAATTTTTCAAATTTTTAAAGTCTTATTTTTTTGATGATTTAGGTATAATAATTTGAAGGAATAAATTATATGGTAAAAATAAAAGCGAAATATATAAATTATAAAATAATTAAATTATTTAGTTGAAAAAGGAAAAAAAAAGAAACTTACAGCTATAATTACGGAACAACATATCTTCGGGCAATCACTACAGGTCAATGGCATTTTTTCGTTATTAATCGATGGTAGATTGTGATAGATAAAAGATTAAAAAAAATGCCGATCACAATAATTACGACTTTTAATCAATCTGTAAATTTGGATAAATAAAAATGCAAAAAAAAAAAAACACAGTTAACAATTTTTAATTATTATTGATAAAAATAATGACAATTTAATATAATTTTACAATAATGAAATGACAGTTTTAAATATTTAAAAGTAACATATGATCAGATTATTTATCAAAAAAATAGTAACTTATTTACAAAAATAACTTATTTATCAAAAAATAAATAAATGTAAATAATGATTTATATCAATTAATCTTATCAACTTGTTCATTTCAAAGAAAACAAAAAAAAAAAAACAAGAGAAAAATGAGAAAATTAATAGCAATCCAAAAATAATTTCATAAACATTTGATAAATTATCATATCATCAATTTGAGATAATTGAAATTGGAAGTAAAACAATGGAAAATCGGATATTACTTTTTGATCAGGAAAACAGGTTTTTTTTTTTCAGTTTTATGCTTGCTTGTTTTTTATTTGAATAATTAATCATACGATGAAAATGGATTTTCTTTCTGTTTTTTTCGAATTATGTAATTTACAACAAAAATTATACTTGTTACTAAAAATAATACTCATTATTAAAAATTACTAGAATTTATACAAATCAATTATCATTAATGTCAAAGGTCCGAGGATAGTTAATTTTGAATGAAATAAGTAATGAAAAAAAAAAAATGATTTTTAAAATTTGCATTAAAAAAAACTGAAAGTGATTAAAGAATATTTCTTTTTCTTTTTGCATAATAAAAAATTAATTTCTATAATAAATAATATTAAAAAATTAAAAAAAAACAGAAAGAGTTACACTGAGCAAATGTTTTTTTTTTTTTTTTTTTTTTTTATTTTTATTTTTTGTTCGTTAAAAATAAACTTATATTTAAAATTTAATGTAAAATTATTTTTTTCATAATTACTAAGATAAGCTTTTTTTTTTTTTTAACAGGAAAAAATCATTATAAAGTCCTATTATCAATCATAGATGATGGATAAGTAATCCGGATTTTGCATATGTCCAGTTAAGCATAAACCGGATTTGTTTGTTCTCAATCAAATTATATCACTGCTATTGTTTATAAATTTTAATTAACAAAAATTATTTCTTTGTTTACTAATCAAATAATCCTGGTGCAAGTTAGAATAATTATTAGGCAGACAGGTACAATTATGATTATTCGGCAATTAACAATGATAAAAACTTGACTGATCTATCGGAATAACAAAGTAGAGAGAAAATTCTTCAAGTAAAAATTTTACAATTATGACTGAATTAATTTTTTTTTTTTTTTTTTTTTTGTTGCAAAATTTTCTAGACATATGAAAAAAATTTATATTAAAAATATACGAAAAAATTATATAAACTTTAAATTTATATAAATGTAAAATTATGAGAAATTAATGCAACGAATACAATTAATTAGTAATTAATTATTAATTAAATGATTACAGATGAATAGAAATTTGATCCATAATATATTAGAACATTGAA
This sequence comes from Brugia malayi, assembly GCF_000002995.4. NCBI lineage: Eukaryota > Metazoa > Nematoda > Chromadorea > Rhabditida > Onchocercidae > Brugia > Brugia malayi. The sequence goes on from NW_025062284.1 coordinate 849,906, forward strand.
ATATGGAATTGATGAAAAATTCTTCAAATAATTAAAGTTTTGTTCTGTAAATTTAAAAAGTTTTATCAAATGGTACGGCAAAAATAATCGTAAAAAAATTAGATTATTTTTTTTTTTTTTTTTATAATTTAATCTCTTTCAAATATAAATTTTAGTGTTAAAAGGCTTCTATTATTTGTCCATAAGAAAAAAAAAAAAAAAAAAAAAAATTTGCCAACAATTTGAAAAAAAAATCCTAACAATTTGTAAAAGTTTTTGTATTTTAAAAACAAGGAAATAAATTGTAGTATTATGAAATTAAATTCTAATTAAGCGTTAGAACTATTAAAAAATAGCAATTCACTAAAAAAAAAAAAATTATTTAGAATTTAATTGATTATTTTATATGCATTGCATGGGATCTGGTCATTTGCGATGTGGTCACTTGACAGCTCAAATTAAAAAAAAGAAGAAACTAAATAATTCACATTTATTTTTAGCAAAAAAAAAAAAAAAATGAGAGGAAAGGAGGTGGAATAAAAAGTTAAATGTATAGTTTGAAGACTAAATAAAATGTGTAATATGTAAATGTAAAGGATTGAAATTCATTCTCGATTTTACTAATTTAAAAAAAAAAAGAAAAATAAAACTATAATAAATCATATTCGTTTTCATTACTTTTAAACAAGAAAATAGAAGCATGGAACAATTAATGAATTAATTAGTTAAGTATTAGTTTATATTATAAAAAAAAATCTTACAAATTTGCATGAATGTAAATGAGTTTAAATTTATAAAATTATCTGCTAATTTTGATAAACAATGTAATATTAGCAATTATATAACCTATAGAAGTGACGAATTACTCCTAGTATATAATCATAGTATTAGTTATCAAAAGTTAGAAAATAGAATTTTAATAAGAAAAATTTAATTATACGAATTATAAATAAAATAAAGCTGTTAACTTTCTAAATTCTAAGAAAGGTCAACTTTTTAAATTTAAAAAAAAAAAATCTCAAACTGGTCACTTTTTAATTAAATTATATCACGCGACTGATATCAGCACATTCGAATACTGTAACTATGTGACAATTTTTGATTGATTGATCGATTGATTAGCACGTTTAACATTTAAAAATAAAGTAATTAATGCACAATGGAAATAAATAAATAATGGAAACTTCCATTGTTTATGGAATACATTTCAAAGATTACTTTTAATATACATATATTTTTTTCAAGTTGATCGATTGATTGATTGATTAGCTGTGTATAAGAAGAGAGATCAATAAAGTAATCAATGCGCAATAAAAATAAATAATGGAATCTTTCATTGTTTATGATCAACGATTACTTTCAAAATATTTTATCTATTTAAGTAATATTGAAATGGTCATGATGATATATGGAATAGAATTACATAAAAAACTTATAACATTGCGTAATTCAGAATTAAATTAATGATATTTTTAATTTAATTTTAATATTTAACAAAGATATTTTCTAATTTAATCTCGATCATATTTAACAAAGGTATTTTCTAATTTAGTTTTGATCATATTTAACAAAGATATTTTACTAATTTAATTTTGATCATATTTGAACAACAAAAATATTTCATGCATTTCTAATTTAGTTTTTAGTGACATTTTTAAAATAGAAATGTCATTATGATTCCTAATATTTGTAATTTTTTTTTACTTTTACTTTTTTTTTTTTTTTTTTGAAATGATAGTCAAAAATGTACGAAATGAAATATACATTAAATTATTGAGAGAAAAATTTTTGAAATTAAAACTAACATTTATTTCTTGCTTTATCAAGATTTCGATTAAAAGCATTTTGCTTTGCTTCTTCCGATATTAACGGATTACGCTCAAAAAATGTTTTTAATTGTTGAAATTCCGCCACATATTCCTTAAAAAAACAAAAAAAAAAAAAAAAAAAAAAATGGGAGAAGAAAAACTATTTCTTAATTTCAAATTTTGGAAAGAAAAATTTTAAATTTTAATCATTTCAAAACATTTTCTTAGTTTCTTATTTTTCTTTTCACTTCAAAAATTTAAATTTCTGTTAAACATTTTTAATAAAATGGTAAATTTTTTTTAAAATTTTTGTGCTAATTTGTGCAAAAATTTAAATTTCATTTGAAGATAAATTTCATTGTGAGAATTTGATCGATAAATGAAATTCACTGCTCTATATTTTGGGATAATTTTGTCGAGAAAATTGACTTAATATTTTAAAAAGCAAGTTTAATTTTAGGAAATTTTACCGATAAATGAGGTGTTATTGTGCCAGGTTCAATAATAAATGAATATTTAACCATTTCAGCCATTGAAGAAGCAAAATTATTTATCCTTTCAAGCATTCGACAATAAAATTCGCTACTCTGTTCGGTCCAATTTGATAATGGATCAGCCTATATGACAATTGATATTTATTTTAATTACAAATTAAAATTTAAAAAAAAAAAAAAAAAAAAAAAAATGGTATAAAAGTTTTATAATCAAAAGAAATAAATGTTGCTTAATTTCAATCATATGCTAAAACATAAATTAATCAACAATTAAACTGTTAGATTTTTCAAAAAAAAAGCAAATTTTTTATTTCTTTTTATGAAATATAATAGCTAAATAAAGAATTATAAAAGCATTTGAAATGTTCGATCACAATTGGCACACATTTAAATTAACTTAAAAATTCCAGTTATGAAGTTATTAAATATTAGAAATTCATAATTTTTATTATATTAAAAGGAAACTTGAAACAATTTAGATGTTTGAATTATTTCATTCTGTTCATCAAAATTTTTAATTTTTTTTTAAATAATAAAATACCTCTTTAAGTGAAGTGAAATCACGCATTAGTTCGTTGATAATTTTTGATGATGGTTGACTTAATTCAGCTGCGACATCATCTAACCAACCAATTAAATTTGCTCTATAAAATAAAAATTTATTTCAAATATAAATTTAATTTCGAAATTTTTGAAATTTGCAAATTTAAATTTGTGTAACTTTTTTTTATTTTTAGCTTACATACCAGATTCTATGCTAATCAGATTATGATTTATGAACTTTTAATTTTTAACTTTTAAATTGTTTACAGCAAAAATTATCTAATTATTAAGCATATAATGATAATCAACCAAGTTTGTTACGTTAATTATCATCACAATTTTGCCTTTTCAAATTTAATTTCAAATATAAATTTATATTTAACTTTAAATTTTTTGAAATTTGTAATTTTAAATTTAATTTAATTTCAAAATGTAGATGTAATTTTACAATAAGTTAGTGTTGTAATAATTTTGATATTGTTTTGTTTGTTTGTTTGTTTGTTTTCTCAAAAAATTGAATAAATATCAACTAAGAAATAATTTACCCATATTTACGTTTCAGGAAATCAGGATCACTTTGCATATGATCCGGTTTAGAATAACTGATGAAATTAAGCGTAATTTAATTTCTTCATCTCTTACAACATCATTCATTTTTTGAATTTTTTGCTTTATAAACGATTGTATTTCATCTATTTTATATTGTTCCTAAAATATTTAACACAATTTGACAATTGTACACGAGAATTTTACAATTTTAAATTTAAAAAAAAAAAAAAAAAAAACTTTTTTTTCAATTCACAAAATTGTTATTTTAAAAAATAACTATATTGAATCTAAGTAAAATTTGATTTAAAAAAATTTTTTTTAAAACATTAAAATTAGCAAGCAAACTTACAAATCGCTGTTTTAAAGCACGAATTTTATATGCTTCATACCAACGCATATAAAATAAACAATTTGAATGTGTATTATCATGAAATTTATTTGCTTCTATTTTCCTTTTCCGTTTACTCCATTTATTTCCGGTTGGTATTATTGAATGAATTTCACCTGGACAGAACCATTCCGAATCTACAAGCGCATCCTGAAAAAAAATTCAAAATTTATAAACGATTTAAAAAAAATACCATATCACAAATTTATTAACTTAAATATAACCTAAAAAAAAACAAGCAAAATGGGTTTTTTGGCTTTTCAAATTCGGAAATTATCATTATGAAATGATTTTAGGTTTAAAATATGTAATATTTTTTGAAAAAAATATAAAGTATGGTATATTTTTCCTTAATTGTAAATTGATAATACTTTAAAATCACACTTAAAACTTAAAATATATTAATTAATTAAATTTATTCATATTTCACTAACATTTAATTCAATGATGCTTGCCAATGATGAAGCATCCACTTCTGAAGCCATCACTGTGACAAGCCTTAAAGGAAAGCTAAATTATTTAATTAATTTTTAATCAGTTAATTAATTATGTAAAAATTTAATTATGAATTTAGCAATTTAACAACAGCTCACAAAGTACAAATTATAATTTCAAATTTTATACTTAATTATGTCATACGCATAAATCTACAACAACAACAAAAATGAATATTTGACAACAAGACAATGACAATTAAATGTAAGCATTGTCAGTTTCTTAATTTCTTAATATTTCTATTTGATATTATTTCTTTTACTAATTTTATTATTATTTATTACATAATTAGTTACTTAAAAATATGTGTTTTTAGTTTTTAATTTTATGAGTTTTCGAAAGTTATTAAAATTTTTAAATCCATAATTTATAGTAATTAGTTTTAATTTTTAACTATTTTAAGTACTTCGTAATAATTAGAAATTTTTCAACAAATTGTAATTTTAAAGCAAAAAAAAAAAAAAAAATTTAACTGCAACTAAATTACTTCTACTCTATGTACTAATTAATTAACAGAACAGAATGTAACTTACATACTTAGGGATTGAATTGAAATAGGATAACATAAATTAATTTTAATTAATTAATTCACTCATTAATTCAAATTAATATAGCAAATAAATATTTGATATTAGAAAAAACAAATTAATTAATCATTTTGACAAATAGTTAGTATAAAATGAGAATTAAGGATTGAAATAATCAACTAACATCAATTTTAATAATAAGTAATGTATATCAATTCAATAAGTAAATATTAAGTAATAAGTAAGAAGTAATTGTGAAAGAAGAAAGTAAGTAATGATTAGATCTACTTGAGCAATAGTAGTAATAATAATAATGTCATTATTGGATCAATAAACTAATATATTTGTATGTGCAAGCAGATATGCAATTGCACTTGCAACTGCAACTGCAGCTGCACATGCGGCTGCAAGAAATATTTGCTCAATAAATGATTGGAAAAAGAAATCAAAATTTTACTTTTAAAATTTTTTATTAAATTTACTAAAATTTTCTTTGTACAACTCAACAAATTTATTAGCAAATATTATTTATCAAATGACAATTTTAAAATATTTTACTAAAAAAGTGTGCAAAAATAAAATAATTCTATCATAAAATTTTATAAAAATTTAACGAAAAAAAGTTATAAAAAAAGTTTCGAACTTTCAGTTTTAAAATTAATACAATTTGAAACTATAATGAAAAAACAGAAATTTCATAGAATTGAGTGTTGTTTGTTTAGATATGATAGAGTTTATGTTATTGTCCTTCTTTTTCTTATTGAAAGTTAAACTTTAAAATTTATTAGTAATTAATTTTTTTTTTACATTGCATTCCACTTATAATATGAAAAATTTTAATTAAAACAATAGCATAATATGGACAGAAATTTTTTTTGTTAAGTAAATAAGTAAATGAGTGAATAAATAAATAAATATTTCTTACTTATTTAATTTTAGAATTTCAAATTAAATATATTTGTATGAAAAATAAAAATTTTTAAAATTATATTGTTTTAATGAACAGAAATTTTTAATGAAAAATGATATAATTTTAGCAACGGACAAATCTTTTTTTTTGTTTTTTTGGGTAGCAGATGGATTAATTCAATGAATTTTTTCCAATAATGACTTATGGTTTAATGAACATGGAGTATCATCATCATCATTCGATGGTTTCAATTTCCTCTGTTACATGTGGCCTCATTGATCATTTTTATTTTTCACCCTTCTTGAACAATTCAAACATTTCATATGATTAATTTCAGGATTTTCTCTTTTCTTCTCTAATTTTCCTCTCTCTTTTTTTTCTTCCTCTTCTTTTTCCCGCTTTTATCACTTTCGTTATTTTTTTCCTCCCCTCTTTTTCCACTTCACTTAATAGCCTTTCTTAAATATCATTTGTAAATTTACAAGTACCACTTCGCTAAGATTACTGTAAGACGATCAATTATTTAAGTATATACAACTATTCACATACTTTTACATCATTTATTCACATTTTATTTGAATATACTTACTTAACACGAATATTTACACCTTTAATTTTCTTTTTTTTTTTTTTTTTTTTTTGCTCTTCCATTTAATATTTTTCCTATTTTCGTTTTTTCTTTCTTTCTTTCTTTATTCTTTTAAAGAAGCATTTTAATTTAAAATTTATTAATGTAATATGTAAGAAACCATAATAATAGCATATCTACTCATATTATTATATTATTAATAATATCTTATTTAATTTTATGAAAAATTTTTTTTTGTTATTCAAAATTTATTAAATTTAGTATGTATTAAGAGTAAAAATAAGAGGATTTTTTTTTCTTGAATATCTCACAATCAGGCATATCTAAATTGATTATCACATCTCAATTAAATTTTTTTGACATAAAAAATTTCATTTAACGAGAAAAAAGTTTTTCCATTTTTCGAATTTGCATTATATCAAAAATTTAATTGGCATGAATTTTTATTTTTATTTATTTATTTTTTATTGTTCAAATGATGAATGAAGCAGTTAGACCCAATGAAAAATGTAATATATTTATGACATAATCAAGTGTGAAATAAATAGATTTTGCGCTGATTGAAAAAAAAAAGATTCATTGTTAATCTGAACTGAAATGAACTATTTACATACATTATCAACGGATAATAATGATAAAAAAAATCTTTTGCATGAGTAATTATTTAACAAATTATTAAAATTTATTCGTTTCTTTTTGTATTCACTTATTCACAAAAAATGTTAACTGAAACTCAATTAAATAATTATTGTTTATACAAAAAAAAAATAAATAAAAAATCTTTTACCATCTTTGAAATAAGGCTTTAAATTAAAATTAATGAAGTAAGTACGCAGTTTTATTGATTTTTTTCATTTCTTTTTTTCTTCCATTCTTGAAAAAAATCAGCTTAAATATGTTAGTTGGAGCAAATATAAAAATATGTAAAAATTTAGCTTAAAAAATGTTTTATTGAAAGGAGAAAATAATCCAAGTTAAAATATGTTGTGAAACTCTTAATTTTTTGTTTCAAAATTAATTTTATTAATTTAAACGACATAAAAACAAGAAAAGCAATATTTAAATACATATTTGTCCTTTTTCTTTTTCTTTTCCTTTCCTTTTTTTTTTAATTTTTGCTTCTCTTTTTTTCTCTCTATAAAAGATGAATCAATTTTTTGATTAGCATTAAAAATTCAATGATACTTGAAAGACATTACTTAGAGCATATTTTTTGATTGTCTCAATTTAAAATTGATTATTGTAAAGTTCAACTGACTAGACGTATTTGAATTCTTAATTTTTGACCTAATTCAAAAAAAAAAAAATGATTTTTTTGTCTTTTCTCTTCATTTCTCCTTCTTTTCCTCTTCTTTTTCCTTTTTTTTTTTTTTTTAAAATTAATCTCGTGAAAAGACCTATTAACTTGCTGCTGCACTTATCATTAAACTCATTTACCAGTACACAATAGATATATGGGGAAAAGAAATGGTGAACAAAGCAATTTATAAATGAAAAAATAAATTTTATTCACTAATTTCAGCTATTACTCTTTCAACTCTTCTTTTTTTCTTCTTTCTTTTATTTTCACCTGATATATTTGTCAACTTTAAGCGAAAAAAAGGAAAAAGAAAAGCTCAAAAATTTTACAAATCTGTTATTTTCTCTCTCTCTCCCTGTCATCAATTCTTTCGCTTGCCTTCTCTTTCATTGTTTTTAATATCTTTAATTAGGATTATTTAATTTTTTACAGTTAAAAGAAAAGAGTGGGAGAGAGGACGAGAGAAGAAAAAATGAATCAAAAATTTTTCTTTATGGGAATTTTGTTTAATTTGACCATAAAAATACTTTCTTTTTCATCTTCTTCTTACATTTATGATGACTTCATCTTTTGTTAATAGACTTATTACAAACTTTCTAAATCATTTTCCCAGCATTCATTTTGAGGGCAGAAAAAGAAATTCAAGAAAAGCAAAAAAAAAAAGTTAAAAGGAAATAAAGTACTTAGATTTATTGCTTTTTTTGTTTTTCGTCATAAATTTGATACATTATTATAGTGGTGACACATTGAAATTGCTATTAGCGAATTAAAAAATCAGTTTGAAAAGATAAGCAAATAGATAAATGAAAGAAAAAAGGAAAAGCAAAAGTGAGTAAATGAAAAGGAAGAAAATATTTCTTCTATAAAAAGTAATAAATTATTTTGAGTCTTCTTTTTTAAATAATAACAAGAACAGTAACAAAAACACTAATAATAATAGCAATAATAATAGTAATAATGATAATAATAATAATAAACTGAATAATTAGATAAATAAATGGTAGTGGTTATTTAAGATATCGGAAAAATGAAAAATGTAAATATTAAAATGGGATTTATTCTTCCCTTTTTCTTTTTTTTTGGTGCACTTTAGTTGCTATTTATATACTTTGCATAATCGAAAATTATCCATTAAAGCCTTTTCAATTTTCAATTTTTCTTTTCATCTATATTTCTGAAAAATAGAACATTCCAATGTACTTTTTTAAAAAATGAACTTTGAAATAATTTAAAAATTTCTTTCCATTGAAAGCTATTTTATTTGCTATTTAATTGCAAATGACACAGTTTAAAAACAAATATTAATAATATTATTATCATTTCCTTCTATTAGAAATATTAAATAAAAGAATGAGAAAACAAAAAACGATCAAAAATTACATAATTAGTAAATGTCAAAATAAATGAATGAAATTAATTTTTATTCATTATTTATTCATTTCTAAAACAACAACAAAAAAATTTTTCTTCTACTACGCTAAATTCAAGCATATTGCTAATGATAATTATTTTTGAAATTGATTATGTTATTAATGGGTGTGTTGAGCTATTACATATTCAACGAATCATTATTTCTGAATATTTTATTCATATTAACTCCATTTCATTTGATCATTTTCTTTTCTCCCTTTTTTTTCTTCTTGTGGAAACGATACATTAACATTAAAAATTCAACGATTTCACATTAGCTTCACTCATTCCTTCCCGTTCTCATGTTCTTATTCATCCCTCACATTTTACTTTTTTCTTTCTTTTTTTTTTTTTTTTTTTTTTTTTTGTTGTTATGTTCATGAAAGAATTTCTTTTTCGTTTTTATTTTTGCAATAAATAAAGTTAATTCTTATTGTACTAAATATAATTAGTTTACTTCATACATGAAAAATAGTTTGCTTTTGTCATATAATGGTAATTGTTAAATGCTTAATGTTTTTTATTGGTATTAATTTAGCACAAATTCTTTTGTTAAATTTTAACTGTTTCACATTTCCTTATTTTTTATGACTTTAAAAGATTTATAAAATGTAAAATTTAATTATCCCTACCTCCTAAATTGAAGTAAAAAAATTTGTTGATGATTAAGAATTATTATTATTATTGATTTCTAACTATTGTTACTATAACTATTATTATTCATGTTAATATTAGCATTAATATTAATTTTATTAGTACTGTTATTGTTATTATTATTTGCTATCACTATTATTATTTCTATTTTAGTAAAGCAGAATTTGACTATTATAACTTGAAGAATGGTTAGAACAATATCAGAACAATGCTAATTCAAAATTAATAATTTGAGAGATGAAATAGCAGTTTTAACTAAAGCTGGATAAGCGATAATAAGTTATTTTCATTATTATTTGACGAACAAGTTTGATTACGAGTAGCAATTAATCCTTTTGTTCTAATTTTTAAACAATCTCATATAAATGTACGAATTTAAAAATTCATATTATAGATCCATGTTAACAATTGATATGTTGTGCAACTAATATTAATTCATAGTTATATCTGTTTTAATGATTAAATTTCGTTTTGAAAATATTTATTAAACGACAATCATTTAAAAACTTCTTTGAATTTTATTTCTTTTTTTGTGTTGAAAAAAATACGACTAAAAAAACTTTTACCCTTTTATCTCAATTCAGTTAACATTTTTTCCGTTCAACAACATTAATTTAAAAAAAAAAAAAAAAAAAAAAAAAAAGACAGGAGGGAACGATTTGAAACTTTTTTTATTGTTCAACTTTTAATTTGTAACATGAAATTTCTATTATTATTTATTTTTTTGTCTTTTTTTTAAAAAAATGGACTAGAAAAAGAAAAAAAAAATTATTTATTTTCCAAATGAAACATAATGCTTATTTCTTCGTTTTTTTTTTTTTTTTTTCCATAATATTAATTATGAAAATAAATTAAGAAAAGAAAGGTAACGAAGAAATCATTATTTTAATTGAATTTTGTTTTATATTTTCTCACAAAAGATTTGATATTTTGGGGAGAAAATAATTGCGCAAAATATAATTTGAAATATTTTTTTTTAAATCCAATTTTTGATGTTTAAAATATAAACGTTATAGAAGAAAAAAGAGCAATAAGGATAATAAAATATTATATATATATTTTTTGAGTATATATGCATGTATGTATTTATGTGTATGTGTGCACTTAAGCGGATTGTTTTTTTTTTTTGAAATTATTTCATATACTTGGTGAAAAATAAAAATGGTCATCAAATGAGATGGTAAATGTATACGTCTTCATATCTGTGTACTAAATGGATCGCTTTTAGATAGTCTATTTATTATTTGCTTCAATCTACTCAAAGAAAAAAAAAAGAAAGTGAAAACGAAATAGTAAGAAAATATAAATAAAAATGCGAGAAAAATGAGGTAAAAAATGAAGGTGAAAAAAAAATAGTAAGGAAAAAAGTTTGTTAAAAATATTAAATAAAATTAAAAAAATTGGTGTTGAAAAAAAAAAAAATGAAAGAAAAAGATTGAAATAAAATGAAAGGATGAAAAAAAACGGAAGAAGAAAAGTGTAAGAGGTATAATTTAAATGATTCATATTTAATTAAGCACATTATCGTAAATTTATCCTAAAATACAATTTTCTAACTCATTTCTTTTTTTAAATTGTCCGCAGTGTGAAACTGTTAACTGTCAATTATCACACTGTTACTATTTGATATAATCATACTCATTTGACAAATGTGATCATTTATTTACATGAGATTTAGTGCGAGCTTCGGATTGCGGTCCTTCAAACTTAAGATCTTTATCATTTCATCTATCGATAACCTTTTCATTTCTTACCTTCATCATTTCTTCCTAGTATTGTCAAATTGAAATTTGAACTTTATTTATTTAGAAGAACAAAAATTACAATAAAAAGAAAGGATCGTTTAAATATGATAGTGATAAGAGCAAATGAAACAGAAATGATATGTTATAATATGAATGTAAAATACGAAGATAAGAATAATAATTATTTGAAAATTACATTAGCTATAATTTATCATATGGAATAAGGCATGACTAGAATTATTTGATAGCTAATTAAATAAATAAATGAATAATTAATTAATATGATATGTAAATAATTTAATAATTGCTATCAGAGATGTAAAAGTGAAACAAAAATAAAATGACGAGAAAAAAGTTATAATTATTAGACAATAATCCTATATGCTAAAAAGAAAAAAAAATGATAATGAGTTTTAATTTGACAAAAGTTGATTAATCAAGCAATTCTTAACTACAATTAATCTTGTTCTTTTTTTAAATAAAAATTTAAAAAAATAGTTAATCATTTCATAATTACTGTTTTATTTTCAAATTTGTTTAAATAAATTTCATTCTTTTAATATGCTACTTAAAATCTCCGGTTTAATTTTTTATATAACGATTGAAATTTAGTGTAAATAAATGCTAAATTAAAATGAAGTGAGGCATCAGTATTTGTTAATTAACCTTCACTAATTAATTTGTTGAATATAACAGCTGATTCGTAGGAAAAGTGAAGTTTGGTACACTTTGTCAGGCCCATTTTCGCAGTTTTGTCAGTTCTTGACATCCCATACCAATCATTTTATATTAAAAAAAATTTGTTAGCACTCAAATAGCAAGCAAACTTACAAATCGCTGTTTTAAAGCACGAATTTTATATGCTTCATACCAACGCATATAAAATAAACAATTTGAATGTGTATTATCATGAAATTTATTTGCTTCTATTTTCCTTTTCCGTTTACTCCATTTATTTCCGGTTGGTATTATTGAATGAATTTCACCTGGAGAGAACCATTCCGAATCTACAAGCGCATCCTGAAAAAAAAATTCAAAATTTGTAAAGAATTAAAAAAACTCCTCATTACAAATTTATCAACTTAAATATAAACTAAAAAAAGCAAGCAAAATGGGTTTGTTTGGCTTTTTCAAATTCGGAAATTATCATTATCATAAAAATAATTCCGGGAATAATTTTAGCTTTAAAATATGTAATATTTTTTGATAAAATTGTAAAATATGTAGTATTTTTAGTTACAATGAATAAATCAATTCGGATTTATGATTATCATAAAATTAATTCCGGAAATGATTATAGGTTTAAAATATGTAATATTTTTTGATAAAATGTGTAAGATATGTAATATCTTTAGTTAGAATGAATAAATCAAAATTACCTTACGATTGTGCAGAAAATATTTTTCCTTACTTATAAATTGATGATAATTTAAAACATAGTAATTAATTAAATTTACTTATATTTCAGTAACATTTAATTCAATACTGCTTGCCAATGATGAAGCATCCACTTCAAAAAAAAAAGCCATCACTGTGACAAGCCTTAAAGAAAAGCTAAATTATTTAATTAAATTTTTTATCAGTTTAATTAATTATGTAAAAATTTAATTATGAATTTAGCAATTTAACAACAGCTCACAAAGTACAAATTATAATTTCAAATTTTATACTTAATTATGTCATACGCATAAATCTACAACAACAACAAAAATGAATATGTGACAACAAGACAATGACAACTAAATGTAAGCATTGTCAGTTTCTTAAATTCTTAATATTTCTATTTGATATTATTCCTTTTAATAATTTCATTATTATTTATTACATAATTAGTTACTTAAAAATATGTGTTTTTTAGTTTTTAATTTTATGAGTTTTCAAAAGTTATCAAAATTTTTTAAATCCATAATTTTTAGTTTTAATTTTTAAGTACATAGTAATAATTAGAAATTTTTTCGACAAATTGTAATTTTAAAGCAAAAAAAAAATAAAAAAAAAATTTAACTGCAACTAAATTACTTCCACTCTATGTACTAATTAATTAACAAAACAGAATGTAACTTACATACTTAAGGATTGAATTGAAATAGGATAACATTAATTAATTTTAATTAATTAATTCATTCATTCATTGATAACTAATGTTGTACCTCTGTTACAAGTTTAATTTAAATTAATATAGCAAATAAATATTTGATATTAGAAAAAAACAAATTAATTAATCATTTTGACAAATAGCTAGTATAAAATGAGAATTAAGGATTGAAATAATCAACTAACATCAATTTTAATAATAAGTAATGTATGTCAATTCAATAAGTAAATATTAAGTAATAAGTAAGAAGTAATTGTGAAAGAAGAAAGTAAATAATGATTAGATCTACTTGAGCAATAGTAGTAATAATAATAATGTCATTATTGGATCAATAAACTAATATATTTGTATGTGCAAGCAGATATGCAATTGCACTTGCAACTGCAACTGCAGCTGCACATGCGGCTGCAAGAAATATTTGCTCAATAAATGATTGGAAAAAGTAATCAAAATTTTACTTTTAAAATTTTTTATTAAATTTACTAAAATTTTCTTTGTACAACTCAACAAATTTATTAGCAAATATTATTTATCAAATGACAATTTTAAAATATTTTACTAAAAAAGTGTGCAAAAATAAAAATAATTCTATCATAAAATTTTATAAAAAATTAACAACAAAAAAAAGTTATAAAAAATTTTTGAACTTTTCAGTTTTAAAATTAATACAATTAATTAATTTCATATATTTTTATTTTTGAAAATATAATGAAATAACAGAAATTTCATAGAATTGAATGTTTGTTTTGTTTAGAAATGATAGAGTTTATATTATTTTCCTTTATTTTTTATTGAAAGTTAAACTTTAAAATTTATTAATAATTAATTTCTTGTTATAAATAACATTTAAATAAACAAAAAATTAAAAAAAAAAAATTACGAGAAAAAAGGAGTTATAGAAATTTTAGACATTTTTTCATTTATTTTCATGAAAAAAAAAAATAAAATATAATTTAATACAATAAAAATATATAATAAAATAAAAATGCAATTTTTAGCATATTACAATAAATTATATTTTTATTGTTATTTTTCATGAAAATAAAATGAAAATCTGAAATAAATATTAATTAGTAGCATAAGTGATAATTGAATATTTAATTCACTATCAATTAACAAATAGCAAATTTGCCTTTTCAAAATGATATTTTAATTTTTCTTAATTTCTTAATATTTCTATTTGATATTATTTCTTTTACTAATTTTATTATTATTTATTACATAATTAGTTACTTAAAAATATGTGTTTTTTAGTTCTTAATTTTATGAGTTTTCAAAAGTTATCAAAATTTTTTAAATCCATAATTTTTAGTTTTAATTTTTTAAGTACTTAGTAATAATTAGAAATTTTTTCGACAAATTGTAATTTTAAAGCAAAAAAAAAAAAAAAAAAATTTAACTGCAACTAAATTACTTCTACTCTATGTACTAATTAATTAACAAAACAGAATGTAACTTACATACTTAGGGATTGAATTGAAATAGGATAACATAAATTAATTTTAATTAATTAATTCATTCATTAATTTAAATTAATATAGCAAATAAATATTTGATATTAGAAAAAAAACAAATTAATTAATCATTTTGACAAATAGTTAGTATAAAATGAGAATTAAGGATTGAAATAATCAACTAACATCAATTTTAATAATAAGTAATGTATATCAATATAATAAGTAAATATTAAGTAATAATTAATTGTGAAAGAAGAAAGTAAGTAATGATTAGATCTGCTTGAGCAATAGTAGTAATAACAATAATAATGTCAAGAATTATTGGATCAATTAAACTAATATATTTATATGTGCAAGCAGATATGCAATTGCAGCTGCAAGTGCGGCTGCAAAAAATATTTGCTCAATAAATGAAAAAGAAATCAAAATTTTACTTTTAAAATTTTTTATTAAACTTACTAAAATTTTCTTTGTACAACTCAACAAATTTATTAGCAAATATTATTTATCAAATGACAATTTTAAAATATTTTACTAAAAAAGTGTGCAAAAATAAAATAATTCTATCATAAAATTTTATAAAAATTTAACGAAAAAAAGTTATAAAAAAAGTTTCGAACTTTCAGTTTTGAAATTAATACAACTAATTAATTTCATATATTTTTATTTTTGAAACTATAATGATATAACAGAAATTTCATAGAATTGAACAGAATTTCATTCATTTTCATGAAAAAAAAAAATAAAATATAATTTAATACAATAAAAATATATAATAAAATATTGTCCTGTCCATAATTTTTAACATATTACAATAAATTATGTTTTTATTGCTATTTTTCATGAAAATAAAATGAAAATCTAGCAAATTTGCTGTTTCAAAATGATTTTTTTAATTTTTAAAATTTACAATTCCACCTTTTTTTCTTTAAAAATTTTATCGAAGATTTTTTCATAATTTTAAGATAAAAATAAATTTTTTTGAAGAAAATTTTTACAATAATCATTCTAAATTGGCATTTTCTGAGATTTACAATTGAGAATTAAAACTTAACAAAAATTAAAAACAAAATTAAAACTTAAAATTAAAGTTGGAAATTAAAATTTCCGTTAATTGCCCATCGAAATAAAAAAAAAAATTTCCTCCCTTGTAATTCAATTTTTCGATGATAATTTAATTTTATTAAACAAGTAAAAAACACTGCAATTAATTTAAGCAAAAAAAAAAAAAGAATAAAATGGAGATTTAATCAAAATTTAAATTAAAATTTAAACCTGAGAAAAAAAACTAAGATATTTATGAATTTTGAAAAGTAAATCAAACAAACATGTATTAACTGAATTAGATGAAAAATAAATAAAAATTATATTATTAAATTCTTTTACATTTAAATTTCTCAAACAAATTATTGAACTATTTTTTTTCTTTTGTTTTTTATAATTTAATCTCTTTTAGATTTAAATTTTAGTGTTGAAAGGCTCCTATTGTTTGTCCATAAAAAAAAATTTGCCACATATGCTATCGATTCAATGACAATCGAAAAAATTGTTATTAATTTTTTGCGCCTAAAAATTACTAAAATGATGGTGTGATGAAGTTTTTTGTGAAAATTTCAAATTCAGAAATGTTCGGTCAGGATGGCTCGTATTCTAGTTAGGAACACATCATACACTAAAAATTTTCAGCACCTGAAATTTCATATTTCAAACGTATAAGCGATAATCGCAAATCGTCTCCAAACCGGAATTTCAAATTTTGAATTTGGTTCACGTTACAAAATAATTCACAAAATAGTTGTTTTTTAAATTAACTATTTTGTGAATTGAAAAAAAAATTTTTTTTTTTAAGAATTTGAAATTGCAAAATTTTTGTGCACAATTGTGAATTTATGTTAATTCATTTTCATATTTTAGGAACAATATAAAATAGATGAAATACAATCGTTTATAAAGCAAAAAATTCAAAAAATAAATGATGTTGTAAGAGATGAAGAAATTAAATTACGCTTAATTTCATCAGTTATTCTAAAACCGGATCATATGCAAAGTGATCCTGATTTCCTGAAACGTAAATATGGGTAAATTATTTCTTAGTTGATATTTATTCAATTTTTTGAGAAAAAAAAAAAAAAAAAAAAAAAAAAACGAACAAACAAACAAACAACAAAATTATTTTCAAATTAAATTCTTGAAATTAAATTTTTTGAAATTAAATTAAAAGAAGTGTTATTATATAACATTTCAAGAATATAAACAAAAGAGCTATTTTCTTTAGACTCACTAGAATAGCTAATCAGTAAATCTCTCCATTTGCTATGTTTTTCATATATTGCTTAACCCCTACAAAAGGGTTCGGTCGATAGAAAAGACATTAGCTCTGTACTGAGAGAGTTGAGTATTGGTCAGAGAGAAGAGAAGAAACATTAAGGATTACAAAAAGATTTAGCAAGAGTAGTTAATAGAATTAGAAAAGACAAAAATATCTACATAATGCTGGATAACCTTGATATATTCTATCATAAATGTATTGTTAATTTACTGGAATCTATAAAGCACACAGAGAGATGGTCTCATTCCCATTGATTTCTGTCAGTAGAGATAAGAGTAATGTTAACATAATACTTGTGTAAAATTTTGATCTGAGATCTTTATTGATCTCTTCTTTACACTTACAATACGATAAATTTTTTTTTTCCTTTCTATATATATACATATAACTTATATGTCAAAGAACTTTCTGTTACATTCTACAAGAATAATAGTTGGGCAGTAGCAATCCCATGATCATGCCCTTCTCTTTTGTGATTTTATTTGCACATATTCTTCTTTTCATTCTTATTGTTTTTCTTGTACAATTTGGCTTGATTTAAAGGATCTTTCGTTTTTTTTTTTTTTTTTTTTTTGTTTTTAATAGCTTTATTGCGAACTAATATCTATTAAATATTTTTCTAGTTGAACAAAGGAATCAAAAAATCTTTAGTTAGAAGCGATAATGAAAAAAATGGTCTTAAAATGATCTTAAAAATCAGATATCAGAATGGTTGAATGCAAATCACTAACTTTAGGCTGATATGATTTGCTTTAGCAATAAGAAAGTGGAAATTTTTTGCTTTTAGCCTTTTGCTTTGCCCATTTTTTTCTTTTATTTGCTTTTCTACACCAGAAATATCATCTAGGAATGAACTGGAATCACGTAAAGAAAAATAGTTTTACGTTACTTTTATAATCCTCAACATTACTCAGAATGCTAGTGGTTTAAAAACTAGTAAGATAAGGGTTGAATTAATGTTTGTTTACATGATATATAATTTGAAACAGTTTTACATTTCCAGTGTTCAATTAAGATAAGTTTTTGTATTATGGATTAATATAATTTTATTTGATATTTTTTTGTAAATTATTTGAAGGTTCGCGAGATTATTTCGAATTAGATTCTAATTTATAAAAATTTCTTTGTGTATTCATTGATACATAGATTTATTTATTGGGACTTTATATTTGCTTCTTTGTAAATAAATGTAATTTTTCTTGCTTAATTCAGCTTTCAAACGATAAAAATCGTAAAACTTGACGCATTTTCATTATTATTATTCTATGGTAGCAAAAGCTTAATGTTTCCAACGAAGCGTTTAGTATAAAAAAAAAAAAAAGAAACGTGCTGTATTTTGCTGTTCAAATCAGTAATATTACAACTAAAAATCGGTAAAATATATTAACATTACTTGCAAATCGAAATCAAATGGTTCTACTCCAGTAAGCATTTTAATGTTTCTAATTGAGTTTTTGAATTACGTTATAATAATCTTTTTATTGATATGGATTTAGGATATCTATTCCATTTCTGTTTCAGCAAGATATGACACTTGTCATGTGGGAAAATGGAGCTTTCTTGCTTAATTCAGCTTTCAAACGATAAAAATCGTAAAACTTGACGCATTTTCATTATTATTATTCTATGGTAGCAAAAGCTTAATGTATCCAACGAAGCGTTTAGTATAAAAAAAAAAAAAAACGTGCTGTATTTTGCTGTAAAAATCAGCAATATTAGATCATACGTTAAGTATAACTTAAAAATAAATATGGAAAATTTTTTACGGCTTTGTTACTTGAATTACTGCTTACATGTATGTTATATAATTGTAACTAATGAATTAAAATCTTTTTTTTACACTTTACTTATTTTAAATTCTCTTATCCTAATAATTACTACTTTTTTATTCTAATTTCATTTTTTATTTCACCTAATGGATCGTTTGATTTTTTCGATTTGCAAGTAATGTTAATATATTTTACCGATTTTTAGTTGTAATATTACTGATTTGAACAGCAAAATACAGCACGTTTCTTTTTTTTTTTTTTATACTAAACGCTTCGTTGGAAACATTAAGCTTTTGCTACCATAGAATAATAATAATGAAAATGCGTCAAGTTTTACGATTTTTATCGTTTGAAAGCTGAATTAAGCAAGAAAAATTACATTTATTTACAAAGAAGCAAATATAAAGTCCCAATAAATAAATCTATGTATCAATGAATACACAAAGAAATTTTTATAAATTAGAATCTAATTCGAAATAATCTCGCGAACCTTCAAATAATTTACAAAAAAATATCAAATAAAATTATATTAATCCATAATACAAAAACTTATCTTAATTGAACACTGGAAATGTAAAACTGTTTCAAATTATATATCATGTAAACAAACATTAATTCAACCCTTATCTTACTAGTTTTTAAACCACTAGCATTCTGAGTAATGTTGAGGATTATAAAAGTAACGTAAAACTATTTTTCTTTACGTGATTCCAGTTCATTCCTA
The DNA here is from genome assembly GCF_000002995.4 of Brugia malayi. Taxonomy (NCBI): domain Eukaryota; kingdom Metazoa; phylum Nematoda; class Chromadorea; order Rhabditida; family Onchocercidae; genus Brugia; species Brugia malayi. Next base: position 869,671 of record NW_025062284.1, read on the forward strand.
GATGATATTTCTGGTGTAGAAAAGCAAATAAAAGAAAAAAATGGGCAAAGCAAAAGGCTAAAAGCAAAAAATTTCCACTTTCTTATTGCTAAAGCAAATCATATCAGCCTAAAGTTAGTGATTTGCATTCAACCATTCTGATATCTGATTTTTAAGATCATTTTAAGACCATTTTTTTCATTATCGCTTCTAACTAAAGATTTTTTGATTCCTTTGTTCAACTAGAAAAATATTTAATAGATATTAGTTCGCAATAAAGCTATTAAAAACAAAAAAAAAAAAAAAAAAAACGAAAGATCCTTTAAATCAAGCCAAATTGTACAAGAAAAACAATAAGAATGAAAAGAAGAATATGTGCAAATAAAATCACAAAAGAGAAGGGCATGATCATGGGATTGCTACTGCCCAACTATTATTCTTGTAGAATGTAACAGAAAGTTCTTTGACATATAAGTTATATGTATATATATAGAAAGAAAAAAAAAATTTATCGTATTGTAAGTGTAAAGAAGAGATCAATAAAGATCTCAGATCAAAATTTTACACAAGTATTATGTTAACATTACTCTTATCTCTACTGACAGAAATCAATGGGAATGAGACCATCTCTCTGTGTGCTTTATAGATTCCAGTAAATTAACAATACATTTATGATAGAATATATCAAGGTTATCCAGCATTATGTAGATATTTTTGTCTTTTCTAATTCTATTAACTACTCTTGCTAAATCTTTTTGTAATCCTTAATGTTTCTTCTCTTCTCTCTGACCAATACTCAACTCTCTCAGTACAGAGCTAATGTCTTTTCTATCGACCGAACCCTTTTGTAGGGGTTAAGCAATATATGAAAAACATAGCAAATGGAGAGATTTACTGATTAGCTATTCTAGTGAGTCTAAAGAAAATAGCTCTTTTGTTTATATTCTTGAAATGTTATATAATAACACTTCTTTTAATTTAATTTCAAAAAATTTAATTTCAAGAATTTAATTTGAAAATAATTTTGTTGTTTGTTTGTTTGTTCGTTTTTTTTTTTTTTTTTTTTTTTTTTTCTCAAAAAATTGAATAAATATCAACTAAGAAATAATTTACCCATATTTACGTTTCAGGAAATCAGGATCACTTTGCATATGATCCGGTTTTAGAATAACTGATGAAATTAAGCGTAATTTAATTTCTTCATCTCTTACAACATCATTTATTTTTTGAATTTTTTGCTTTATAAACGATTGTATTTCATCTATTTTATATTGTTCCTAAAATATGAAAATGAATTAACATAAATTCACAATTGTGCACAAAAATTTTGCAATTTCAAATTCTTAAAAAAAAAAATTTTTTTTCAATTCACAAAATAGTTAATTTAAAAACAACTATTTTGTGAATTATTTTGTAACGTGAACCAAATTCAAAATTTGAAATTCCGGTTTGGAGACGATTTGCGATTATCGCTTATACGTTTGAAATATGAAATTTCAGGTGCTGAAAATTTTTAGTGTATGATGTGTTCCTAACTAGAATACGAGCCATCCTGACCGAACATTTCTGAATTTGAAATTTTCACAAAAAACTTCATCACACCATCATTTTAGTAATTTTTAGGCGCAAAAAATTAATAACAATTTTTTCGATTGTCATTGAATCGATAGCATATGTGGCAAATTTTTTTTTATGGACAAACAATAGGAGCCTTTCAACACTAAAATTTAAATCTAAAAGAGATTAAATTATAAAAAACAAAAGAAAAAAAATAGTTCAATAATTTGTTTGAGAAATTTAAATGTAAAAGAATTTAATAATATAATTTTTATTTATTTTTCATCTAATTCAGTTAATACATGTTTGTTTGATTTACTTTTCAAAATTCATAAATATCTTAGTTTAATTTCTCAGGTTTAAATTTAAATTAAATTTTGATTAAATCTCCATTTTATTCTTTTTTTTTTTTGCTTAAATTAATTGCAGTGTTTTTTACTTGTTTAATAAAATTAAATTATCATCGAAAAATTGAATTACAAGGGAGGAAATTTTTTTTTTTATTTCGATGGGCAATTAACGAAATTTTAATTTCCAACTTTAATTTTAAGTTTTAATTTTGTTTTTAATTTTTGTTAAGTTTTAATTCTCAATTGTAAATCTCAGAAAATGCCAATTTAGAATGATTATTGTAAAAATTTTCTTCAAAAAAATTTATTTTTATCTTAAAATTATGAAAAAATCTTCGATAAAATTTTTAAAGAAAAAAAGGTGGAATTGTAAATTTTAAAAATTAAAAAATCATTTTGAAACAGCAAATTTGCTAGATTTTCATTTTATTTTCATGAAAAATAGCAATAAAAACATAATTTATTGTAATATGTTAAAAATTATGGACAGGACAATATTTTATTATATATTTTTATTGTATTAAATTATATTTTATTTTTTTTTTCATGAAAATGAATGAAATTCTGTTCAATTCTATGAAATTTCTGTTATATCATTATAGTTTCAAAAATAAAAATATATGAAATTAATTAGTTGTATTAATTTCAAAACTGAAAGTTCGAAACTTTTTTTATAACTTTTTTCGTTAAATTTTTATAAAATTTTATGATAGAATTATTTTATTTTTGCACACTTTTTTAGTAAAATATTTTAAAATTGTCATTTGATAAATAATATTTGCTAATAAATTTGTTGAGTTGTACAAAGAAAATTTTAGTAAGTTTAATAAAAAATTTAAAAGTAAAATTTTGATTTCTTTTTCATTTATTGAGCAAATATTTTTGCAGCCGCACTTGCAGCTGCAATTGCATATCTGCTTGCACATATAAATATATTAGTTTAATTGATCCAATAATTCTTGACATTATTATTGTTATTACTACTATTGCTCAAGCAGATCTAATCATTACTTACTTTCTTCTTTCACAATTAATTATTACTTAATATTTACTTATTATATTGATATACATTACTTATTATTAAAATTGATGTTAGTTGATTATTTCAATCCTTAATTCTCATTTTATACTAACTATTTGTCAAAATGATTAATTAATTTGTTTTTTTTTCTAATATCAAATATTTATTTGCTATATTAATTTAAATTAATGAATGAATTAATTAATTAAAATTAATTTATGTTATCCTATTTCAATTCAATCCCTAAGTATGTAAGTTACATTCTGTTTTGTTAATTAATTAGTACATAGAGTAGAAGTAATTTAGTTGCAGTTAAATTTTTAATTTTTTTTTTTGCTTTAAAATTACAATTTGTCGAAAAAATTTCTAATTATTACTAAGTACTTAAAAATTAAAACTAAAAATTATGGATTTAAAAAATTTGATAACTTTTGAAAACTCATAAAATTAAGAACTAAAAAACACATATTTTTAAGTAACTAATTATGTAATAAATAATAATAAAATTAGTAAAAGAAATAATATCAAATAGAAATATTAAGAAATTAAGAAAAATTAAAATATCATTTTGAAAAAGGCAAATTTGCTATTTGTTAATTGATAGTGAATTAAATATTCAATTATCACTTATGCTACTAATTAATATTTATTTCAGATTTTCATTTTATTTTCATGAAAAATAACAATAAAAATATAATTTATTGTAATATGCTAAAAATTGCATTTTTATTTTATTATATATTTTTATTGTATTAAATTATATTTATTTTTTTTTTCATGAAAATAAATGAAAAAATGTCTAAAATTTCTATAACTCCTTTTTTCTCGTAATTTTTTTTTTTTAATTTTTTGTTTATTTAAATGTTATTTATAACAAGAAATTAATTATTAATAAATTTTAAAGTTTAACTTTCAATAAAAAATAAAGGAAAATAATATAAACTCTATCATTTCTAAACAAAACAAACATTCAATTCTATGAAATTTCTGTTATTTCATTATATTTTCAAAAAAAAAATATATGAAATTAATTAATTGTATTAATTTTAAAACTGAAAAGTTCAAAAATTTTTTATAACTTTTTTTTGTTGTTAATTTTTATAAAATTTTATGATAGAATTATTTTTATTTTTGCACACTTTTTTAGTAAAATATTTTAAAATTGTCATTTGATAAATAATATTTGCTAATAAATTTGTTGAGTTGTACAAAGAAAATTTTAGTAAATTTAATAAAAAATTTTAAAAAGTAAAATTTTGATTACTTTTTCCAATCATTTATTGAGCAAATATTTCTTGCAGCCGCATGTGCAGCTGCAGTTGCAGTTGCAAGTGCAATTGCATATCTGCTTGCACATACAAATATATTAGTTTATTGATCCAATAATGACATTATTATTATTACTACTATTGCTCAAGTAGATCTAATCATTATTTACTTTCTTCTTTCACAATTACTTCTTACTTATTACTTAATATTTACTTATTGAATTGACATACATTACTTATTATTAAAATTGATGTTAGTTGATTATTTCAATCCTTAATTCTCATTTTATACTAGCTATTTGTCAAAATGATTAATTAATTTGTTTTTTTCTAATATCAAATATTTATTTGCTATATTAATTTAAATTAAACTTGTAACAGAGGTACAACATTAGTTATCAATGAATGAATGAATTAATTAATTAAAATTAATTAATGTTATCCTATTTCAATTCAATCCTTAAGTATGTAAGTTACATTCTGTTTTGTTAATTAATTAGTACATAGAGTGGAAGTAATTTAGTTGCAGTTAAATTTTTTTTTTATTTTTTTTTGCTTTAAAATTACAATTTGTCGAAAAAATTTCTAATTATTACTATGTACTTAAAAATTAAAACTAAAAATTATGGATTTAAAAAATTTTGATAACTTTTGAAAACTCATAAAATTAAAAACTAAAAAACACATATTTTTAAGTAACTAATTATGTAATAAATAATAATGAAATTATTAAAAGGAATAATATCAAATAGAAATATTAAGAATTTAAGAAACTGACAATGCTTACATTTAGTTGTCATTGTCTTGTTGTCACATATTCATTTTTGTTGTTGTTGTAGATTTATGCGTATGACATAATTAAGTATAAAATTTGAAATTATAATTTGTACTTTGTGAGCTGTTGTTAAATTGCTAAATTCATAATTAAATTTTTACATAATTAATTAAACTGATAAAAAATTTAATTAAATAATTTAGCTTTTCTTTAAGGCTTGTCACAGTGATGGCTTTTTTTTTGAAGTGGATGCTTCATCATTGGCAAGCAGTATTGAATTAAATGTTACTGAAATATAAGTAAATTTAATTAATTACTATGTTTTAAATTATCATCAATTTATAAGTAAGGAAAAATATTTTCTGCACAATCGTAAGGTAATTTGATTTATTCATTCTAACTAAAGATATTACATATCTTACACATTTTATCAAAAAATATTACATATTTTAAACCTATAATCATTTCCGGAATTAATTTTATGATAATCATAAATCCGAAATGATTTATTCATTGTAACTAAAAATACTACATATATTTACAATTTTATCAAAAAATATTACATATTTTAAAGCTAAAATTATTCCCGGAATTATTTTTATGATAATGATAATTTCCGAATTTGAAAAAGCCAAACAAACCCATTTTGCTTGCTTTTTTTAGTTTATATTTAAGTTGATAAATTTGTAATGAGGAGTTTTTTTAAATTCTTTACAAATTTTGAATTTTTTTTTCAGGATGCGCTTGTAGATTCGGAATGGTTCTCTCCAGGTGAAATTCATTCAATAATACCAACCGGAAATAAATGGAGTAAACGGAAAAGGAAAATAGAAGCAAATAAATTTCATGATAATACACATTCAAATTGTTTATTTTATATGCGTTGGTATGAAGCATATAAAATTCGTGCTTTAAAACAGCGATTTGTAAGTTTGCTTGCTATTTGAGTGCTAAACAAATTTTTTTAAATATAAAATGATTGGTATGGATGTCAAGAACTGACAAAACTGCGAAAATGGGCCTGACAAAGTGTACCAAACTTCACTTTTCCTACGAATCAGCTGTTATATTCAACAAATTAATTAGTGAAGGTTAATTAACAAATACTGATGCCTCACTTCATTTTAATTTAGCATTTATTTACACTAAATTTCAATCGTTATATAAAAAATTAAACCGGAGATTTTAAGTAGCATATTAAAAGAATGAAATTTATTTAAACAAATTTGAAAATAAAACAGTAATTATGAAATGATTAACTATTTTTTAAATTTTTATTTAAAAAAAGAACAAGATTAATTGTAGTTAAGAATTGCTTGATTAATCAACTTTGTCAAATTAAAACTCATTATCATTTTTTTTCTTTTAGCATATAGGATTATTGTCTAATAATTATAACTTTTTTCTCGTCATTTTATTTTTGTTTCACTTTTACATCTCTGATAGCAATTATTAAATTATTTACATATCATATTAATTAATTATTCATTTATTTATTTAATTAGCTATCAAATAATTCTAGTCATGCCTTATTCCATATGATAAATTATAGCTAATGTAATTTTCAAATAATTATTATTCTTATCTTCGTATTTTACATTCATATTATAACATATCATTTCTGTTTCATTTGCTCTTATCACTATCATATTTAAACGATCCTTTCTTTTTATTGTAATTTTTGTTCTTCTAAATAAATAAAGTTCAAATTTCAATTTGACAATACTAGGAAGAAATGATGAAGGTAAGAAATGAAAAGGTTATCGATAGATGAAATGATAAAGATCTTAAGTTTGAAGGACCGCAATCCGAAGCTCGCACTAAATCTCATGTAAATAAATGATCACATTTGTCAAATGAGTATGATTATATCAAATAGTAACAGTGTGATAATTGACAGTTAACAGTTTCACACTGCGGACAATTTAAAAAAAGAAATGAGTTAGAAAATTGTATTTTAGGATAAATTTACGATAATGTGCTTAATTAAATATGAATCATTTAAATTATACCTCTTACACTTTTCTTCTTCGTTTTTTTTCATCCTTTCATTTTATTTCAATCTTTTTCTTTCATTTTTTTTTTTTCAACACCAATTTTTTAATTTTATTTAATATTTTTAACAAACTTTTTTCCTTACTATTTTTTTTCACCTTCATTTTTTACCTCATTTTTCTCGCATTTTTATTTATATTTTCTTACTATTTCGTTTTCACTTTCTTTTTTTTTCTTTGAGTAGATTGAAGCAAATAATAAATAGACTATCTAAAAGCGATCCATTTAGTACACAGATATGAAGACGTATACATTTACCATCTCATTTGATGACCATTTTTATTTTTCACCAAGTATATGAAATAATTTCAAAAAAAAAAAAACAATCCGCTTAAGTGCACACATACACATAAATACATACATGCATATATACTCAAAAATATATATATAATATTTTATTATCCTTATTGCTCTTTTTTCTTCTATAACGTTTATATTTTAAACATCAAAAATTGGATTTAAAAAAAATATTTCAAATTATATTTTGCGCAATTATTTTCTCCCCAAAATATCAAATCTTTTGTGAGAAAATATAAAACAAAATTCAATTAAAATAATGATTTCTTCGTTACCTTTCTTTTCTTAATTTATTTTCATAATTAATATTATGGAAAAAAAAAAAAAAAACGAAGAAATAAGCATTATGTTTCATTTGGAAAATAAATAATTTTTTTTTCTTTTTCTAGTCCATTTTTTTAAAAAAAGACAAAAAAATAAATAATAATAGAAATTTCATGTTACAAATTAAAAGTTGAACAATAAAAAAAGTTTCAAATCGTTCCCTCCTGTCTTTTTTTTTTTTTTTTTTTTTTTTAAATTAATGTTGTTGAACGGAAAAAATGTTAACTGAATTGAGATAAAAGGGTAAAAGTTTTTTTAGTCGTATTTTTTTCAACACAAAAAAGAAATAAAATTCAAAGAAGTTTTTAAATGATTGTCGTTTAATAAATATTTTCAAAACGAAATTTAATCATTAAAACAGATATAACTATGAATTAATATTAGTTGCACAACATATCAATTGTTAACATGGATCTATAATATGAATTTTTAAATTCGTACATTTATATGAGATTGTTTAAAAATTAGAACAAAAGGATTAATTGCTACTCGTAATCAAACTTGTTCGTCAAATAATAATGAAAATAACTTATTATCGCTTATCCAGCTTTAGTTAAAACTGCTATTTCATCTCTCAAATTATTAATTTTGAATTAGCATTGTTCTGATATTGTTCTAACCATTCTTCAAGTTATAATAGTCAAATTCTGCTTTACTAAAATAGAAATAATAATAGTGATAGCAAATAATAATAACAATAACAGTACTAATAAAATTAATATTAATGCTAATATTAACATGAATAATAATAGTTATAGTAACAATAGTTAGAAATCAATAATAATAATAATTCTTAATCATCAACAAATTTTTTTACTTCAATTTAGGAGGTAGGGATAATTAAATTTTACATTTTATAAATCTTTTAAAGTCATAAAAAATAAGGAAATGTGAAACAGTTAAAATTTAACAAAAGAATTTGTGCTAAATTAATACCAATAAAAAACATTAAGCATTTAACAATTACCATTATATGACAAAAGCAAACTATTTTTCATGTATGAAGTAAACTAATTATATTTAGTACAATAAGAATTAACTTTATTTATTGCAAAAATAAAAACGAAAAAGAAATTCTTTCATGAACATAACAACAAAAAAAAAAAAAAAAAAAAAAATGAAAAGAAAGAAAAAAGTAAAATGTGAGGGATGAATAAGAACATGAGAACGGGAAGGAATGAGTGAAGCTAATGTGAAATCGTTGAATTTTTAATGTTAATGTATCGTTTCCACAAGAAGAAAAAAAAGGGAGAAAAGAAAATGATCAAATGAAATGGAGTTAATATGAATAAAATATTCAGAAATAATGATTCGTTGAATATGTAATAGCTCAACACACCCATTAATAACATAATCAATTTCAAAAATAATTATCATTAGCAATATGCTTGAATTTAGCGTAGTAGAAGAAAAATTTTTTTGTTGTTGTTTTAGAAATGAATAAATAATGAATAAAAATTAATTTCATTCATTTATTTTGACATTTACTAATTATGTAATTTTTGATCGTTTTTTGTTTTCTCATTCTTTTATTTAATATTTCTAATAGAAGGAAATGATAATAATATTATTAATATTTGTTTTAAACTGTGTCATTTGCAATTAAATAGCAAATAAAATAGCTTTCAATGGAAAGAAAATTTTTAAATTATTTCAAAAGTTCATTTTTTAAAAAAGTACATTGGAATGTTCTATTTTTCAGAAATATAGATGAAAAGAAAAATTGAAAATTGAAAAGGCTTTAATGGATAATTTTCGATTATGCAAAGTATATAAATAGCAACTAAAGTGCACCAAAAAAAAAGAAAAAGGGAAGAATAAATCCCATTTTAATATTTACATTTTTCATTTTTCCGATATCTTAAATAACCACTACCATTTATTTATCTAATTATTCAGTTTATTATTATTATTATCATTATTACTATTATTATTGCTATTATTATTAGTGTTTTTGTTACTGTTCTTGTTATTATTTAAAAAGAAGACTCAAAATAATTTATTACTTTTTATAGAAGAAATATTTTCTTCCTTTTCATTTACTCACTTTTGCTTTTCCTTTTTTTCTTTCATTTATCTATTTGCTTATCTTTTCAAACTGATTTTTTAATTCGCTAATAGCAATTTCAATGTGTCACCACTATAATAATGTATCAAATTTATGACGAAAAACAAAAAAAGCAATAAATCTAAGTACTTTATTTCCTTTTAACTTTTTTTTTTTGCTTTTCTTGAATTTCTTTTTCTGCCCTCAAAATGAATGCTGGGAAAATGATTTAGAAAGTTTGTAATAAGTCTATTAACAAAAGATGAAGTCATCATAAATGTAAGAAGAAGATGAAAAAGAAAGTATTTTTATGGTCAAATTAAACAAAATTCCCATAAAGAAAAATTTTTGATTCATTTTTTTCTTCTCTCGTCCTCTCTCCCACTCTTTCTTTTAACTGTAAAAAATTAAATAATCCTAATTAAAGATATTAAAAACAATGAAAGAGAAGGCAAGCGAAAGAATTGATGACAGGGAGAGAGAGAGAAAATAACAGATTTGTAAAATTTTTGAGCTTTTCTTTTTCCTTTTTTTCGCTTAAAGTTGACAAATATATCAGGTGAAAATAAAAGAAAGAAGAAAAAAAGAAGAGTTGAAAGAGTAATAGCTGAAATTAGTGAATAAAATTTATTTTTTCATTTATAAATTGCTTTGTTCACCATTTCTTTTCCCCATATATCTATTGTGTACTGGTAAATGAGTTTAATGATAAGTGCAGCAGCAAGTTAATAGGTCTTTTCACGAGATTAATTTTAAAAAAAAAAAAAAAAAGGAAAAAGAAGAGGAAAAGAAGGAGAAATGAAGAGAAAAGACAAAAAAATCATTTTTTTTTTTTTGAATTAGGTCAAAAATTAAGAATTCAAATACGTCTAGTCAGTTGAACTTTACAATAATCAATTTTAAATTGAGACAATCAAAAAATATGCTCTAAGTAATGTCTTTCAAGTATCATTGAATTTTTAATGCTAATCAAAAAATTTGATTCATCTTTTATAGAGAGAAAAAAGAGAAGCAAAAATTAAAAAAAAAAGAGAAGGAAAAGAAAAAGAAAAAGGACAAATATGTATTTAAATATTGCTTTTCTTGTTTTATGTCGTTTAAATTAATAAA